>NC_083640.1:3296195-3503695 GCF_963576545.1 Limanda limanda
TAACCACCGCTAATTACCCAGTGACACTCAAATCCTGTCAAAGTGCCGTGGAACTTTGTTTCACCCGTGACCTTGACTGGAGCAGCTGGGGGGGGGGGGGGGGGGGAGGAGAGAGAGGATGACAGATGAGCCTCCTAATGGTCAAACTCGTCTGTTTTATGTTCTCCGCACATACATTGAATTGTAATTATTGGTTTAATTACCTCTTACATCAAGGGCACATTTTACTCACTGTACCCACGGTGGTCAGGTTGACTTATCGAGGGGCGGGCGGGGCCACAGGGCCACAGGGTGACGCCCACCTCACTGCGGTTTGTCCTTGGTCACAGCCAGAAACTTATATTTTTCTTTTTTAAGTCTTAATTGGTTTTAACGAGAGTCTTTAAAACAAATTAAGACTAAACACCTGAAAGGAAAACCTCCTCTTCTTGGTGTTCTTGTTTCACATCGGCTGAATGAAGAGAGACATCCTTTTTTAATTTGAATATCTTGATTCTCAGCTAATTGGTTTTTAATTAAAGGGTCAAACTTGTTTTGAAAAGTTGTACAAAAATGTTTATTTGAATTAAAAATGGACTAATGTTGTGTTGACCACCTCAGAATGAAGGTGGTGCAGTTCCCTCCTACTCTGTCTCACAGCTCTCAGTTCATACGATCATATCACTTTAGTTATCTCTATTTTTTCCCTACACTTTCTTTTTTCGGATAAAACAAATCCCGACTCCTCCGGCCAACTCGATTTGAACGCTCCTGTGAACGTGTGAGGACTCGAGCAGCTGAAGCTACGCTACACAGATTTATCCCTCACAATTATCCAGCATGTGGCCGGTGTTAATGTCCAACTGTGGCACAAAGCACGATTACTGTACAGTATACATTTTTTTTTTTTTGTGTGTGTAACTCCCCAGCACTCAATCTGCTGCGGCTGCCGAGCTGTGAGCTGACTCTTGTTTCCCTCGGTTTCAGGTCTGGAAGCGTCTCCGCCGACTGGATCGAGATCTACTCGTTTGTGAAGAACCTCACCGACAGATTTGTGAGGTGAGCATGAGGTCACGAGTGTCCTCTCGCGTCTCCTCTCTGGAGGTGTGATATATTTATTCATGTGGAACCGGGAAGCGTTTCACAATGCTCGTGTTTTCGAAATAAGAAAAAAAACACACATGAAGTGAAAAATCACACTCCCTGAATCTGGCTTTGCACGGAGCCTCGGAGCGAAGCAGCAACTTAATGTTTATGGCGACACGGAGTTATAGCAGGGAACATATAATAAATCAATAAAAGCTCAAGTACGTAGTAAATACGAGGATTTAACGCCGAGGCGAGATATTCACCATCTCCTCAAAAGTTGTCGCGGCACACCGACAACACAAGCGACAGCCGCGAGTGGAGACGAATGATAAGTGAACATCAGTGGGATTGTTTTATGGGATAAACGTCAATAATTCACGAGCAGGCATGGGGCGACTTCCCACCTGTTTCATTTTGCATAAACCGCGGCTTCCTTTCTCTACATTATTCATCGAATCCAAAATGACCACAAAATTAAAAAAAAACGGGGAGAAGCCGGCTTGCGTAACGTTTTGATTCGAGCGGCGCCTGCCAGCACAGGACAGACGGTGGCGACCCAGCCAGAATCAAGTGGTTGGTTGAAGAAAATAGCAAAGGCACCAGGTGGGAGTGGGTGGCAGAGAGGAGCAGTCTTCTGGGCTGTGAGAATGGCCATTTGCACCGGGGAGGGGAGAGGAGAATGGTGGCGGTGGTGGTGGTGTGGGGGGTGTGTGGGGGGTGGGGGGGTCCGGCTCCACACGACAATGTACAGTAAAGCAAAAGAACACTGGAAGGCAACGAGGACAATCTGCTAAACAATGCCCGACTCACCAAGAGCACTTCTGTTCCGCCATGTGGAGCAAACTGGACTCCCTTCTTCAACCACCCCCCCAATCCCACCACCACCACCACCACCACCTCCCCCCTGATTTGTCCTTGGCATCGCCCGCCTCTTCATCCCAACTCTTCCTCAGAAGGAGTAATACACCAGCAGCAGCAGAAGAGGTAACGTATATATCCGATAAGTCGCCCACCCACGATTTCTCCTCCGTGAGTTTCTAGTCCACATATGACTGAAAGTTGCAGACAGGATGTGGATGTATGCGGCTGCTAACCGCTTCCTGCCAAATCTGCCCGTGTGGCCTAAAGATTGTGCTATGTTTGCGTGGGTGGATGGCGACTGGGCCGTGTGTCACGTGGGTGAGAAGTATCAGCTCCATCTCCTTATGCTCCGAAGACTCCGGATCCCTGAAGGAGACTCGGCAGCGCTCGAGTATCTGAAGTTTGAGTCGCTCTATGGAAGCTGGGAAGTTCCCCGAGTCCGGTTCTTCACTAACGCAATACTTAATTTAAATACTTTCCTGGGATACACCTGATTTTGACTGTTTTACTCCACTTTGTACTTTACATTGAAATGAGGGCTGGACCTGCAACGCTCACATATTCTCTTCAAAGACAAATTCTGATGAGCAGAACTCTATTTGGGATTTAATATATCTGCATTTCATAATAACAGTAAATTTAATAAATAATAAACTTAATTTACAAAGCACTTTACATTGGTGGCACATTTCAGCACTCAATATGATCAGGAAATAATTTAATACAGCAGAAATTAAACAGTAAAAAACATAATTAACACAACAATAATATAATAATACAAATAACAAAAACGTTTTTTTTTGCTTAAATTCATATAAAACTCAAGCTAAACCAAATTTTTTCACTTGGTACATTGGACTAAGAGAATTTTAATCAAATGTCTTAACACATTTTAAGTTGCTGCCGTTGTAATGACAAATTAAGTGTTTAAATATTTAATAATGTTAATATCTGCTTTGATCAGTAGTTTTTATTAAAGACGACAAGTCTTGAAAATATTCATGTTTGTTGATCAATGTAGACTTTTTAGACTTAATTGTAAAATTTGTTATTTTTCAGCTTTTCGATTTAAATATATTTTTGTTAAATTATTCAAGAAAATAATATTGAATATATCATTATTATTATTAAATTACTATAATTATGTAAAAACCGCTATGGCAAAAGTGCTGTATTTCTGTGTCACTGATATTTAGACACAAACACAAGCGTCCACAGTTTTTACAGTTACAATACTGTTATTTACACCTAATACATTTTACTGGCACATTTTACTGCTGATGCTTTACTTTTATTTAGGTAAAATCAAATGACTTCTTTTTTATTCCTTCACGACGTTGCTGTGTAAACATGTGAAGATCATGTTCTCAACACGAGCTGGTAAAATAAGTTTTCGCCTCTGCTCTGATTTGTGTTTTCACAAACTGAAGAATCTCTGTGGTCAGTCCCACCTTTTAAAAATACAAAAGTCACAGGTACAAAGTACATGTTCGTGCAACAGGACATGTGTGTGTGTTTGTGTGTGTTTGTGTGTTTTACGTGTGACTCATCGTCACCACATCATGTTTCCTGCACGTCGATTATTCACTTCAGTCACACACTAATATTAGTCCACGGCTCCTTCTGTTGCTCTGTAATCCTCCTGAAGTCAACTCATGTAGAAGCTGTTTCATGCAACTGACTCTGACTCCATCATGTCACTGTGTGTGTGTGTGTGTGGGTGGGTGGATGTTTGATGAAGAGGATGAAGGACACAAGGGAAGATGAGTTCATGGAGAAAAGAAAAATAAACTGTTGTGTTTCTTTCAAGCAGGAAGTTGTCTCCAGGTTTAGATAATCTGGATTAATCTAAGGATCATTGATTTTTTTCTTGTTCCTCTCCAGCCCCAGTATGAGAGTCTCCTTCATCGTCTTCTCAGCCAAAGCGACTGTCCTGCTGCCGCTGACCGGAGACAGGTACTGAGCTCTGAACTTACACTCTGCACACGTGTGACACTGTTAACGTCTTCATATCACCATCAGACGTGTAACTTCTCATTATCCAATATAACTGCAAGAAAATTCCAGACTAAAATGATAATTTTTCCTCATTTTGCACAGTTCTACCATTGAACGT
The DNA here is from genome assembly GCF_963576545.1 of Limanda limanda. Classification (NCBI taxonomy): domain Eukaryota; kingdom Metazoa; phylum Chordata; class Actinopteri; order Pleuronectiformes; family Pleuronectidae; genus Limanda; species Limanda limanda. The sequence goes on from NC_083640.1 coordinate 3,300,241, forward strand.
GTTTGAGTTATAGTTTTGAGCACTTGTATTATTTAACATTAAGCTTTTTTAACCTTCTTAGCCAGAAGAAGACGTGCTTTTATAATTTTGGGCCAAATTTTAAAAAGGAAAGTCTGAAGTAACTTATTTTCCCCTCAGGGTTTTGACTCTAACATGATTTATAGAACCTGAACATGGGAAGGAAAATTAGAGATATTCCACATCAGGAATCATGCAGTATAACCATGAGGTACTCTAAAAATAGTAATGATATTTACAACATAGACAGGACTGTTATACAATGTATATATTGAAATTATTAACATGACTTTTATGCACCATCATCCAAATTTGCTCTTGTTTTAAAACTGCAATTCTCTTCCAAGAATCTCTCACAGTGTTTTTTTGTGCAGTTACAACTTGAGATCTTTTTTAAAAGTTTGCATGTTGACTTCAGGCTGAAACTTTAGAAACAAAAAACCCGCTGAAATTGTCTAAATTAACAACTTCTCTTTTTTGTCTTTATTACAAGAACAACCTGTTAATGGTTTTCACCACAACCACAAATTTATTGTTAAGCCACTAATCTTAGATCTGGGTTCGGATCCTTTTTAAAGAGGGGGAAACAAAACCCCAGAGTCCTGCTGTGACTTCAGCTCAGCAGAGAACACGTGGACCACAGTGCTGATCACTTATCTTGTGTGTGTTTGAAGGTACGAGATCGAAGAGGGTCTGGAGCGGCTGCGAGCCGTGAAACCAGCCGGGGAAACGTATATGCACGAGGGAATCAAAGAGGTCAGTTTACTCTCTCTCCGACAAACCTGCTCCACAACCACGTCTGTTGAAAAGCCGAGTGTGACGATCTGTCTTGTGTTTGAACCCGAAGGCCAAGGAGCAGATTCAGAAACAGTCCAAGAAGTCCTCCAGCATCATCTTGGCTCTGACCGACGGGAAACTTGATGTTTACGTCAACGAGCTCACGGTGAAAGAGGTCAGATCGTTTCCCTCCACACCAAAAGTCTTTCCTGAAGTGCAAGTGCTGTTTTCTTTCACAGTGTTTTGACCTTTTCTCTTTCCTTCCCGTTCGACCCGCTACACGTCGTCCTCTTTGTGACGGAGCAGGCGGATGAGGCGAGGAAGTACGGCGCCCGTGTTTACTGCGTGGGCATCAAGGACTTTGACGAGCAGCAGGTGAGAGAGCTTCAGTCTGAATCTGTCGCTGAACGTACGCTCGGCGTGAGACGCGCTTCCGAGCTGGAAGTGTGACAAGAAAAGGTGAAACAGTTGTAACATCGCAGACTAAACAGCCTTAAAGAGATATTCCACCTAAAAACTCCCACTTCCTGAACCATAACAGGAAAGAGGAAGTCATTAATAACAGAAGAGAAGCTTTAGGGACATGTTTTCATGGCAGAAAAACAAATATGCATAAAACTTTTAAACTATTCTTTCAGGAAAATCCACTTTGCAGATGTTAAACTGCAGTTTGCTCCACGTTTGGTCAAAATATGGTGAAATATGTTGATTCCAGCCGAGCTCTGGAGCTTCAAGGACGCAGATATCTGTTGATCTGGAATGTTCTTCCAATTTTTTAGTTTATTTTTTGCCACAAATCATAGATTAAGAGTCCAACACATGTTCAAACCCGGGGGTTTACAGGTTATGTGGCTTTGTGTGTTTGCTGAATGTTTAATGATTAGCATCACAATCAGCTCTCAAATGGAAAAAAGATCTCAACTAAAAACCTAAATTTATTGTTAAAAACATAACTAATAAAACAGCAGCTATATGAAACTATTAAATACTAATTTGATCTGTGGATTCTCTATTAAATCCACTTTATCTAAGCCTCATATTAAAGTTTGTAGCTTTATTTATTACACATACAGCTGCTTAAAAAAGTCTAACACCTAAAAAACCACATTTAAAATCCACTAGATTCACATTTTTATTTGGATCTGCACCAATTTGCACAAACTCATAGATGCTAGGCCTCTAAATAAGCCAGATTTTTGTAATTATTGTAAGGGAAATTGTTTAACTTGATAAAATGCCCCTTTTTGCAACGTTAAATAAAAAGGTAAACATTTTCGGTATAATAAAGATTAATATGGTTTTCCCCTGACACAAACCGTTCTGTAGTGCTTTTGCAAAATATAACCTTCATGGCAAAGGTAATGAAACTAGGACACCCATCAATATTACAAACAGGCACACACTAAGTAATAGTAATACTTTTTAATTTAAAGTAGAAACTGAAGTAAAAGTCTTTTTATTTTGCCTGTTTCAATCAGTTTCTGACCCATTACTTCTCTGTTTATTAATCAATATGTTTAATCTGGTCACTGGTTCATCCATCACTTCTCTGCTGGTGTAATCTTAAGTCAGTGAAGTCTGTAGTTCTCCTGTTTCTCCTCCACCCGTCACCACGGCCTGTCCCCTGTAACCATTGGTAACCATCCTGCGATCCGCTCTTATTAAGTCATAAACAAAGACAATGTTTCTCCCAGTTTGTGCACATTTTTTTTTTTTTTTACAGTTGAGTGTTATGAAGTGTTTGCCACAGTCATGCCATCTGCTTGGTCTCCTGCTGCCCATGATCTGAGAGGAAAGAAAGACACTGCTCCGTCATTAAGAAAAGAGAAGAAAGCAGCGTTTAAATCAGACGTCTCTTCTCTCTCTCGTGTCTCCGGCAGCTCGCCGAAATCGCCGACACCAAGGACCAAGTGTTTCCTGTCAAAGATGGCTTCCACGCTCTCAAAGGCATCGTCAACTCGGTGAGTTTTAGCTTTTTACTCCTCCGTCTGTGTGTCGGTTCACGTGAGATCAGGAGGAGGCTTTGCTCTCTTTGCTCTCTTAAGAAACAACTGAAGGTGCAGACTGATGGAAAGTTTGGTGAATTCACCAAATCGTGTTTCCTGTCTTGACCTCCTGGAAGTTTATCACAAACCTCAGTGAACTTCCCGCAAAGCTGCGTGGAAAACATTTGCAGAAACGCCGCTCGGTGTTTCCTGGGAGAAGGAAACGTGCAGAACACTGGACTCTGGAGCGGGAGCAGCTTGACAGTTAGTCACTGTCCATATGACATCAGGGTTCTCATTGTGTTGAGTGTCAAAACTCTCTCGAGCGGCATCAGCGCCTCAACGCCTTAACGCTTTTATTATTTCGATAAAAACTTCAGAATAAAAGCCAGTAAAACCCATCGAATCCATCTGGTCAGTTTGAGAGTAAGAGTCCGTGAAACAGTGTTTATATTATGAAGTTTCCCCCCCGCTCCCTGCCAGCCAATTAGCGATACTTTCCGTCCGCTGCGGCTCTCGGGCCTGAGCGCTGTCAGCCAAGGCGGGGGGGGTTTGTGTGGCAACATTTGTACATGATCGTGAGCCCAGAGTCGGCCGAGGCGCTCTGACCTGAGCCGGACTTGGACACGAGAGTCGGAGCCGACAGGGCCGGCAGTGTTGAGGAGCCGAGCGGAACCAGACAGAGCTGCTCCGACGAGCGGCGAGGAAGAAGTGATGCAACGCCACGAGGGTGTGGCCTGTTTTCTGAGAGTGAGCTCGACAGAGGAGGAGGAGGAGGAGGGTCGGAAACTGTGGCTCAGTCTGCGTCTCACACAGGAAGAACAACCTCTGATCGCAAACTCAGATTTTTTTATGATAAAATGTGCATAATTCTATTTGAGACATTAAATTCACCTTCAGAATTGAATCTGTTTAAATTTGAGTTTAGAAACATTGAACTTGTAGCCTTGGAAATATCAGGTCGGGTCCTGGTGGCTCAAACGTGTCCGGGCCTCTGTCACCAGGGCCTGAGGATAAGAAACTAGTAGATTTACTATAAAATAATTACTTCTTTTAAAGTAATACATGTGTTACTGCCTTTTTATTTTGTTGTTTTATTACTTTCCTTCTTTTATTTGTATTTTTATTAACATTTATTTGATGCTGTCTTATTGCTTTTATTAATTCATTTTTCTATCAGCGTTAGAGGTGCTATATAAATAAAGTTATTATTATTATCAAGTGGGTTTTTTCAAACAGGAATTTTCTTTGTTGTTTGGTGCATAACAAACATATTAGGTAGAACAAATATTAAATAAAGTTTTGCACCTGATTGCAAAACTATGCACTAACATCAAATGTACTGCATAAATTAAAGGTAAAAACTTATAAATTTAGATACTCTATATGCAATGTGTTGAATATTGTGCAGAACATTTGCAGGTAGACAATGTTGTGTGCATTCATCTAATGCATTATATTAATAATGGGTCATTGTCGGTGAAGGTTGTTGATGAAAAAAATATATCAGGTTCCAATGCATGTTGCATATATTTGCAGCAAAATTATTCAAAACAGTTGCTGGTTAAAAGTGAAAAGGGAACTAGAACTTTACTTAACACTTTAACAGGCCCCTTGGTTAAAGTCACTGAATCCAGATGTTTACTTTGACCAGCACCAAATGAAAAACACTCATAAACATCAGTCCACTTAATATGTCAGATCTTTTAAAAATAAAGATCCATGAATTATTGTCTGAGAAACAAACAGAAATGTCAAAAACGTCCTATTTTATAATGACCCTGGATCCGCCCACATCCTTGTGTCGTTGAAATCAGTCCAATAAGTCTTTCTGATATTTCCAAGGAGCATGTGAATCCATCTTGTAATAATTAAGGTTAAATTGAGCTCAAAGCCTCTGGAAGCTTGGAGTTGATTATCGATCATTTGATCTGATCTTTCAAATGCTCTCAGTCTTTTTTCCACGAGGCTGTTCTTCTCATTGAATCCATATTTTCTGCATTTTTAATGACACGTCAACACTTTTTTATGAAACGTATCAAAGCCTCTATAAGATGCTCCTGCTACAGAGCTCATCCCCTCAGCTCTTTTGAGACCTAGTGATGCTTCATCCAAACGAAAACGTGCAGCATTCCTCTCTGATGAATAATACTGGAGCGTTGACGACTTGGCCTCCGCCTTCCTCTGCTGGATTGTGAGGATTTGAGATCATCTGTGAAGCCTCTTGCTGCCGGAGGATCTGCGCTGCCTCTGTGACCGGCATGACAAAACTCACACAGATAGAGAGAGAGAGAGAGAGGGAGAGAGAGAGGGTTTCTGCTCCCAGTCAGGACATTTATTTTTATTCCCTGCTACACTGGGCCTTTTGTTGCCTAGGCTTCCGTCCTTTTGGGAAAACCAACCCCAAAAACTGCAGCACGGCCACATTGTTATTGTTATTTAAACTCACACTCCAGCTGAGTTAAGCAACATGTACAGTGTCGCAGACTTCCTGTTTAATAATGTATGAGAGAAACGGCCCCAGTGAACCTTTCCACCAAATTATCTCCATAAAACTGATAAAACTCTGGGCCTGATCCTTTCTCAAACCTTGTGAGTTACAACTCTACAATTCTGGCTGCAGATATTTGGACGACTGCCTCCTTCTCCTCCTGCAGCAGAGGAATGTTAGTCACAAGATTCCTGGAGAAATGAAGAGCTGCTGTTTTAGTGTTGAACCAAACGGACGCCGATCATCTCAACGTTCAAAACTCAGATTATGAATATCTGCAAACCTCCAGCGTGAGGATCTTCCCTCCCGAACAAATCACTTCATTTACTCTTTGAATTTGAGTTTAAGATTTTCCCTTTTAGATCTCTTCTTAGAAACATTGAGCCACTTGTATCATCTGGTCGGGTCCTTGTGTCTCAAACTTGTATTTATATATATGTATGTGAGGCTGTCTTCTTATTGCTTTTATTAATTCATTTTTCCATCAGTGTGAATGAATTTGTGTTGTTACCCCTGAGTCGAGGCACTTTTTAAACCCTGTGTTTAAAGGTGGTATATAAATAAATGTATTATTATCAAGTAGGTTTATTCAAACATAGGAATTTTCTTTGTTTTTTGGTGCATAACAAACATATTAGGTAGAACAAATAAAGGTATAGTTTTGTACCTGATTGCAAAACTATGCACTAAAATCAAATGTACTGCATAAAAGGTAAAAACTTATAAAATTAGATACTCTATATGCAATGTGTTAAATATTGTGCAGAAAATGAGCAGGTGGACAACGGTGTGTGCATTCACCTAATGCATTATATTAATAATGGATCAGTGAAGGTTGTTGATGAACAAAAAATATCATGTTTCTACGCATGTTGCATATATTTGCAGCAAAATTATGAAAATGAGGAAAAGGAACATTCAAAACAGTTGCTGGTTAAAAGTGAAAAGGGAACTAGAACTTTACTCAGCACTTTAACAGGCCCCTTGTTTAAACTCACTGAATCCAGATGTTTATTTTGACCAGCACTAAATGAAAAAAACACATAAACATCAGTCAACTTAATATGTCAGATCTTTTAAAAATAAAGATCCATGAATGATTGTCTGAGAAATAAACAGAAATGTCCTCGCAGTCCATTTTGTTTTATCTCCCTTTTCACCGAGGAAGTGGTCAGACGGAGGAACAGCAGCAGATCCGTTTCCTCCCGGCTGTCATCCCCTCACCCCCCCTCCCTTTCTGACGCTTCCACATCAAACCATCATCTTTAATAAGGCCGCTGTAAACACTCCTCAGACTGAAGTTTTGCCCAACATCAAACGAAGGGTTCAAGTGTCCTGTATCGCCGTTAATATGCTTCTTTTTACCGCCTGTGTCCGGGGATTTGCATAGTTGTCCTTTGTTGATTTATTGAATCATAGCGGACAGTGCGGCTCCGTGACAGTGGGCTCACTCGCGGCCTCTTTATATGTTAATGCGCGATCCCGGAGGTTTTTAATAGAACTGAGGAATGGAATGGTCTTGCATAATTTCCCCATAAAGGCTGACACAGCTGCCGTGTCTGCCTCCTCTCCTCCTCGCCGCTGACGCTCTCCTCCAGACACTGGAGACACTTCTCAGGTGCTTCGTCCCCTTAATCTGTTTTCTAAACGTGACAGAGCTGATAACGACCAGTGGTTGATGTGTTTATTCTCGGGCTGCAAAGCGATAATTTACCCGTTCCCTCTCTTTTCTCCCTCGTCCTCTAGATACTGAAGCAGTCGTGCACAGAGATCCTGAGCGTGGAGCCGTCCAGCGTCTGCGTGAACGGTGAGTGGATCCTCCTGCTCGAGACGTCTGTCCAACAGAAACTGGAAAAGACGTCTCAGGTTCCAGGCAGTGGGGACGTGCTGAGTCAGAGCCGGAGAAGATCACTGTGGCTTGTTGGAAAAAACATCTGACAGCACTCGGGTCATAACAGGAAAAAACCCTCAGAACGTTTAACTTACTGAAGGTTTTTAGACTTTTAAGGCCCACAATTGGGACTTAAGTCGATTTTATATCAGTGGTTCCGAGGAGTTTTAACTTGTGCTTCATCAGGAGTGTCTGTTTATAGAAAGTTAAAACATGAGTGGTGGGAAGTTTCCTTATAAAGCTTTTAATTTGAAGGAGTACAAGATACTTAAAGACGAGTATTGAGTATTTTATTGGAGAATAAATATACATTTGTGTTTCAGAACTTTTTTCTCAATCTTTTTGACAAAAAATTATACAATTTAAACTTTTTTCATATTCGACATTGATGTAAATATCACAATAAATGTCACGTTGATATTTATTTGACATTTAAAGACAGATTTTTATACGAATCTGAGGTCGGTCAATTATGTGTTATACCTCCTCACTGTGTATATACATTACAGTACATTGGCCTTTTGTAATATTACTATTGATGAAAATGATATCGCGATATTAACTGATATTGTTTTAAAACACCAACATGTCCGCTAATAACAGTTTGAGGGACTCACTCGTGTCTGCTGAATGATTTGAAAAGCGCCAGATGTTAGATCTGTATTATCAAGAGTTTTGTCTTATCCAGGTGGAAAAGAGGAGAAGTTCAAGCAGTTTGTCTTTTTGAAGTCAAATACATAAATCGAATCTCTGAAAATCCACCACATTGCTGTAGAAACGTGTACATGACCACAAGGATTGGGAAAAACAAGATATCCCGTATTTAGGGAATCTTCCTTGTTGTGATAATGTCCCTGTAAAATCAAATCTGCATAGAAACAACAGGTGCATATTACAACCTCAAGATGCAGTTGGAAGAAAGTCCAACTATACGTAGACGTCTCTCCTCCTCCTCCTCCTCCTCCTCCTCCTCCTCCTCCTTCTCCCGTCTTATCTTGTGTTTACATTCCACAGAATCCTTCGACATCGTCCTCAGAGGAAACGGCTTCAAACTCGGCCGCAGCAGCGAAGGCGTCGTCTGTAGCTTCATCGTCGGCGATCAAACCTTCAGTGAGTGTCTGAAAAACAACGAGGTGCAAAAAACTACAGCACAAATGTATGGTGCCTTTAGGAAAACACATTTTAATTCACTGGAACAAACTAACAAACAAGCAAAATAGGAAGTCACTCAGTCTCAAGCAGTCGATGTAAACATAGATCTGACCAGGATTCATTAGTTCAATCCTTCTTCTTCCATTCAAACAAGAGACTTCAAACGTTTCTAGAAAGCAGCATAGGCCCCTCCCTTTTGATGACGTCACTGATGACCTCATCAAAAGGTCACGGCCCAGCTCCATGGGCTCAACTCTGTGTTTTTTGTTAAATCTCATCATTGACTGTCTGTGATGTGAGTTGATGGTTTGTCTGTTCGGAGGTGAAACATCCCGGCAGCGCCATCGTCTACTTGATTTGAACCCCCCAAAAGGGGCGGAGCCTCTGCAGGTCACTGTGCCTCCATATTGTCAGGCCTTGATCGGCTCTGTTGAAAAAGCAAAAATCCTTTTTCAGGAAACAAACACCATTTTGGCACCAAATTCCTTTTCTTTTTTTAAAGCTCTGGCCGCAGGATCTGTGGGATCGACGGCTGCCAACGACAACACTTCCCTCTTTTCCCTCTAAGTAATTTTAGATTTGTCATCATTTGACTAAAATACTGGAGCATATTAGATTTGTTTTTTTACTGTCGTCTGAAAGAGGAAGTGGCCGTGAGCAGATGTCTTCCTGTTTGTCCTTTCCCAGTTTGAGGCTGCCTCCTCACATTTGTCCACTTGGGGCATCATCAATAATCTGAAAGACGTGCACGGACACACACACACACACACACACACACACACACACACACACACAAACACACACAGCAAACACTCTTATTATAATCTGTCATCTCTTCATTCAAAGTTGAATATTGTTCAGAGACATGTCCTGTAGTTACCACCTCTGACCAGAGTGGCCGCTGTTTCCCAAAAGTGACATAAGCTTATTTAGAATATTAACAAAATGTCTGAAGTTTTAAAAGAAAAATGATTCATGTAAAAAGCTTGTTTCTCTTGTTTTTCAGATCATAAGCCGAGCGCCGTGAGGAACGATTACCTGCTGTGTCCTGCACCGAAGCTCTATGATGTCGGACAGTAAGTGAATGGACGTGTTGCATATGTGGACATTTTATCAAATATGAGTTTATTAAGAACTAGTCAATTATGTGGTTGTGAAAGTTTATTAATCTAAATTATTTAATCCAACAATAATTCAGCTGTGATCTTAATCTTAATTCTTAATTTAAACTCACACAAGCCTGAGAAGATTTTACTACGTTGTCATGATTCAAATTCTTAATTTAGTTTTTGGTTATTTAAGTTGAAAGACAACGAGGTGAGAAACCTGAAATAAAAGTGATTAACACAATTGTATTAAAGTAGAACCGCTACAAAAATAGTGGTGGAACGTGATGATTGACAGCTGAGACTGACACACAATTGGTTGGATGCGTGTAGGGGTGGGACTTTGGCAGCGTTCATATTTCTGATCTTTGGCGTGGAGATGCTTCATCCGTCTTAATTCACGTTCTTGGCTCCGCCCTCTGGAACTCTCGTCCAGCAGAGATCCCAAAAAACTCACCTGTTCTCCAAAGCTTTTCACCAACAGATCTATTCCCGTTATTATTTTCCAGTATTGGTTTATTCAAATATTACCTTCTTTGTTTTCTGTATTTAAAGGCTCTAAATAAGTCGTTATTATTGAAATCTCCTGTAGCTGCCGTGACCCCTCATGTCCTGTTCCTCCTTATTTTAATTTAATTTATTTTAAATTAAACCCATAGCTGAGGAGCGTAAGGACGCAGTCAACACTGTAGATGCAGCTCCACAGCAAAAATACATCCCATACATAACAACCCACAAAGATTTAAGTGAAATCAGTGTAAAGCAGTAAAGCAAGTGTAAGCATTTATTCCTGGCTGCGTTAGTTATTGTTTGACTTTAACTCCGACTCTGGTTTAATCCCGAAGCACGACAGATGATCGCTAAGGCATTCTAGATGGAACAACAGATTTTCATGTCCTCGCCGACTGCAATCCAATCAAAAATGTATGATTACGAGTGCCGCTGGCTCCTGAAGGCGTTTCGGCTCCGAAGCAGATTATGTTTCATATGATGTCGGTGACGCTGCTTCGGCTCAAAATCAACTTCAGCCTCACCTCAGATAATCTGCTCAGGTTTTAAACCCACGCTGCTCAGGACGACATGTTGTTCTGAGCAGAGCTGAAGGTTGAATAGATGGAGGGATGAGAAAGACGCATGTTTTTGTGTTTGTTGTGATTATTGAAAGTAGAGTTTTTGTTTTTTTTACCTTTATTTGGAAACAATGCACCCCAACCATCGAGTCGTTTGCAGGTTGTCTTGAAGAAAAATGTAAATCAATTGATCAAACTATGTTGAAAACGTGAACGTATTTAATTTAGCGTAAAATTCACAAGTCAAAAAGACTCATTCATGTTCTCAGATACTGTTCGTAAGCGTCTGTACACTTTCTATGATTTTATAAGGGATTAATTGTAGGTTTTTATATATTTTTATTAATCACTCACTCTGTTGAATGTTAAATGTCAGGCTGTATATTCACATTTCCCAGTTTTTTAATTCAAAGACAGTCAGATTAAAAAGATGCAGAACTGAGTAAAACAGGAAATCCTCACATTGGAAAATAAAATCCTGTTTTGAGGGATTAATTATATCAATTGGTTCATTTTTCTTAGCATATAAATGACTTAAAGGGGAAAAACAGTTTATCATCATGACTTGATATTTAATTTGACCTTTGCTCCTTTGCATCCGTCTCAAGTTTGATTGATTTGTAGAATAACAAATCTCGGTGTCAATCATCCGTCTGATTTCACAGTTAATCTCTTTAACTCAAATTGTGGGAATGCGATGATTTTAAATCCTGATTTTCTCTCTTGGATAAAAAAAAATCAGGAGAGCAAAAAAACATCCTCATGTTTTCCACTCGACTTGTTCAGGATACAGTCGAACAGATTCACTCGAGCGACAACATCTGTAAACCGCGGGCCGACGGCGCCCGATCGGAGCCGAGCCGATGCTCCTCCTCCGCGGACGCCATTTGCAGGAAGGCCCTGCTTAATTAACTCTTGGCTGCCGGTGGTGACCCATTAAGTAGTTAGCTGGGCCGGGCGGTGAGTAAACACATCTGTTGGAAGAGCTTTAAAAGGATCCGCGACAGATGCAGCCGTTCCCTGCTCCGCGCCTCCCGTTTGAATTATTCACCACGCACTGAGATTCCAAGCGCCCGGGCCACCTGCACACGGAACGCCGGCGCCCGGGAAACTTCCGTCTCCGTCCATCTGTCTGCCTCTGCTCCATCACCGGGGCGCTCAGGGCGCTCGGGGCGCTCGGCGAACGCCGCTCTACTCAGCCGAGGAACAATCCTTCATTGCGCAATTTGCCCTTTTTTCCACCATGTTTGTTACACGTGGGAGGCGGCTTCTCCTCCTCAGCGGGCGCCGCCACGCCTCCCGTCTTACCCTCGCAGATGTGCATTGTTTGGGAAACATATTTGAAACACGGCAGTGGGCTCGAGCCGAGGAGGAGGCCGCCGCTGCCCCCCCCCTGTCCCGTCCCACCGGGGTCTCCACATCCCGGCTCCATGTCCAGGAATCACCGTGTCCTCAGTCGGTCGTTGAGCTGTGTAGGAGCACTCACGGAGAGGCATCATCTGCCACGACAGCTGTGGCATCAGGCTTCAAACACTGGCAGCTGTCGATGCCCTACCCCCCCTCTCCTTCCCTCCTCCACCCCCCCTTTGTGTATCCCCATTAGGAGACCCCCGGTACCCCCTGCTGGGCCGCCGGGCGCGAGGTTAAGTGGCGGCGCTCCTGCAGCAGCGTGTCCTCACCTGGTGTTTTCACAATAATGACGAAGGGCAAAACAATAACTGAGCCGGGAGTCGACACCTGCTGTACAGAGGAGCAGGTACAGGAGCTGATGCTCGTCAATAATTAAACAGGCCGTCCCGGGGGGGGGGGGGGGGGGGCAGCGCTCCATCTGCTCCAGTGGGGGTATGAAAATGTTTATGATAGAAATGTCCTGTTGTTTGATTGTCCTCCGTGTGTCTCCGGGGTGTTGGACGTGCATCGGGTTGTTGTCACGTGACGGAGCAGGAAGCTGCAGCGTCTCTGAGGCCGAGGACGTGAGCGACGAGTGGGAATCAGATCCAGAATGAGTCAGATCAGGGATTCAAGCTGTTCTCTGGAAACACACAAATATTAAGAATGATTATAGTATATAGAGAGAATAATAGAATTTTCAGAATCAATAAGAATTTGTAGAAATACCATTATCATCACTTAATGCACTTGATCCTTGTAACAGCCATTATTTTAAGTGCATCACCTTCTGTAGATCAAATAATAATATATAATTGATCTATCATATCTGAAAATCTATTTTTATTAAAGAAATATCTAATATAAACGACCTTGCAGGCGTCCTACTTGGGTCAGGGACCTGGATGGTTTATTTGTGAAGCTCAATTCAAGTGGTTCAAAGTGCGAAATAAAGAAAATATAAAATGCATCATGAGGAATTATAAAAACCAACATAAGACAATAGAAGAAAGAAGCTTTAAATAAATCCAAATCTACAGTTTTGCACCTTCACACGACTTTAAATGATTTGGTGAATTATCTGAAAACACAGATTTGTTTTCCAGCTCATCAGATTGTAAAATATGCTGCTGTTGTTTTTGAAACATCTGGAAAGAATGTTTGTAAGTGCAGATGTTTGTTTCCATTCGTTTTTACACTACAGGAGATCAATAACTTGGTGTTTCCAGCACCTGAACTCCTGCTTCTGCAATATATAAAGAATTCTGGGTAATTCTCTCTCTGCTGCAGAGTTAGGCAAACAAAATTCCTGGATTTATTTGGATCCGCACTAAATTATGGCTTCTTCTCTGACCAATAACGCATAATTTCACCAAGTTTCATGATAATCCGTCAAGTAATTTGTGCGTAAATACAGCAGATAAACTATGAAAATATAGGTTATTAAGACTTTGATGCTTTGCAGTTTAAAGTCATGAAAGTAAATGGATTTCTGGACTTGTAGGAAAATATATTTCAACTGTGCCATGAATTGAAAAAGTAAAGATGTGTATTCAAGTGTCGTGCAGCTTCTGTAATAGATTGAATGAATTCTGGGTATTTCTCTCTCTGCTACAGAGTTAGGCAAACAAAATTTCTGGATTTATTTGAATCCGCACTAAATTATGGCTTCTTCTCTGACCAATAACGCATAATTTCACCAAGTTTCATGATAATCCGTCAAGTAATTTGTGCGTAAATCCAGCAAAAAACTATGAAAATATAGGTTATTAAGACTTTGATGCTTTGCAGTTTAAAGTCATGAAAGTAAATGGATTTCTGGACTTGTAGGAAAATATATTTCAACTGTGCCATGAATTGAAAAAGTAAAGATGTGTATTCAAGTGTCGTGCAGCTTCTGTAATAGATTGAATGAATTCTGGGTATTTCTCTCTCTGCTACAGAGTTAGGCAAACAAAATTTCTGGATTTATTTGAATCCGCACTAAATTATGGCTTCTTCTCTGACCAATAACAAATAATTTCACCAAGTTTCATGATAATCCGTCAAGTAATTTGTGCGTAAATACAGCAGATAAACTATGAAAATATAGGTTATTAAGACTTTGATGCTTTGCAGTTTAAAGTCATGAAAGTAAATGATTTCCTGGACTTGTAAGAAAACAGATTTCAAAAGTGCCATGAATTGAAAAAGTAAAGATGTGTATTCAAGTGTCGTGCAGCTTCTGTAATAGATTAAATGAATTCTGGGTAATTCTCTCTCTGCTACAGAGTTAGGCAAACAAAATTCCTGGATTTATTTGAATCCGCATCAACATTTCTTCTTCTCTGATCAATAACGCATAATTTTACCAAGTTTCATGAAAATCCGTCAAGTAATTTGTGCGTAAATCCAGCAAAAAACTATGAAAATATAGGTTATTAAGACTTTGATGCCTTGCAGTTAAGAGTCATAAAAGGAAATGACCTCCTGGACTTGTAAGAAAACAGATTTCAACTGTGCCATGAATTGAAAAAAGTAAAGATGTGCATTCAAGTGTCGTGCAGCTTCTGTAATAGATTGAATGCATTCTGGGTAATTCTCTCTCTGCTGCAGAGTTAGGCAAACAAAATTCCTGGATTTATTTGGATCCGAACCAACATTTTATGGCTTCTTCTCTGACCAATAACACATCATTTCACCAAGCTCCGTGATAATCTGTCAAGTAATTTGTGCGTAATCCTGCAGAAAAACTATGAAAACATAGATTATTAAGACTTTGAAGCTTTGCAGTTTAAAGTCATGAAAGTAAATGGCTTTCTGGACTTGTAAGAAAACAGATTTCAAATGTGCCTCGAATTGAAAAAGTGTAGATGTGTATTCAAGTGTCGTGCAGCTTCTGTAATAGATTTAATGCATTCTGGGTAATTCTCTCTCTGCTACAGAGTTAGGCAAACAAAATTCCTGGATTTATTTGGATCCGCACTAAATTATGGCTTCTTCTCTGAACAATAACGTGTGTTTCATGATAATCCGTCAAGTAATTTGTGCGTAAATCCAGCAGAAAAACTTATGAAAACATAGGTAATTAAGAATTTGAAGCTTTGCAGTTTAAAGTAATGCAAGTAAATGACTTCCTGGACTTGAAAAAAGATTTCAACTGTGCCATGAATTGAAGAAGTGAAGATGTGTATCTAAGACGTTGTTTTCTCTCCTTGACGTCACCAGCTGCTCTGCCACAAAACCTCCAGTTTACTCTGAACTTTGCTCCATCATCCGGTCTTTTACTTTCCAAACAGTGGAAGTGTCTCCCGGTCCCGGTGCTTTAGGAATCTGATCCTCTCGCCTCAGCCGAGTTTCCTTCCCTCCGTCAGAACTTCTGCCACGAAGTCCGACTGCAGAGCGATGGCTCCTGGATTCCGAGTGACAGCCGTCGCATATGCTCGGCTGTGAATTATTCAGCCTCCTCAATTTATCACATCTTTAAGGGAAGTTTGAAAGCCATTAGCGTCCCAGTTGTCAGCTTCTCCAGCTGCAGCGCATCACCAGAGCTTAGTGTCACGGCCCGGGCCCTCCTACTTTCAGACAGATTATCGTGAGCCCAGGGACAAAGTTTTTTCTCCCAGGGATCGGCGGCGAGGAATCAACCTTCTGCCGTTCAACCGGTGCGTCCCTGGGAGCCCGAGTCGCTCGCCACTCGAGTTCTGACTGATCCCTCGGCTCCGTGACAACCTGCCCTCTCATCTCCACTTTATTCAAACACAGGCGGCGACCCACCGAGCAGCTGCAGCTCGCTCCTCACTGTCACTCCCCGGCTTTGACTGCGTGAAAGTTAAATGACAGCGAGGGTTGTTTTTAAATTATTCATTCAATCATGCAGTTGCCTTTTTATTCCCCCCACTTTCTAACCCTCTCGCCAAAAATTTTAATATTCCGTGCAGCATCACCAGATTGGCACGAACCCGGAGCCGCTTTCAGACACGAGCTCTGGAAAATGTCCGGACAATTGGGTGCAGACATTTTGTGTAATTTTCCTTTTAACCTATGAAAAGTGCACCAGGGGGATCGTCCAGGTCGAGCAGCAGGAGGCAGGACATGACGTGCAAATCAATCAATCAATCAAACTTTATTTGTATAGCCCACATTCACAAATAACAATTCGTCTCATAGGGCTTTAACAACGTGCGACATCCTCTGTCCTTAACTCTCAGCAAGAGTCAGGACAAACTACTAAAAACCCTTTTAACAGGTAAAAATATGTAGAAACCTCAGAGAGACACATGTGAGGATCCCTCTCCCAGGACGGACAGAAGTACAATAGATGTCAAGTGTAGGAAAACATCATCGGGAATAAAGATTTTTAGCAGCATCGATGAGGGTAAACATTTTTGAAGGATAACTCCAATACTATATGTCAGTAGTAAATCACAGCTCTTATCTCCAGAAGCTCCCAGATCTTGTCGTGTTACCAAGTTGACTATTGACTCTTTTTCATCCTGAGATATTTGGATTCTTCCAGTTTCACATCGGTCACGTGTGAGAAACCTCATCAACATGAACACATTTTCCAGATTTTCTGCAAAATGTCCAGAGCAACTCACTCTGACTTCTTGTATTCTCATATTCAGCCTCTCCGGAAAAGTTTAGTTTTGGTTCATGTCAGAAAAGCAGCTTTTTTCATAGACCTTCTTTTATTGTTAATTTTCTTCCAGTCAAACACTTAAGCATCTTAATCTGTAGGAAGTCGAACACTTACCCTCAAGTGTTTGCACAACAGGATGTTCTGTAAAGTTTATTTATAGAGCACATTTAAAAACAGCTGCAGTTGAACAACGTGCTGCACAATGAAAAAGACACAATGCAAAACACAAGAAATTAGCTAAATAAAACAAGCAAAAGTATAAAATTAGATTGAATTTCAAGTATGTTTTTAAAGACCGGGTTATTAAGTGCTTTTAAAACAAATAAAAGAAACTGGAACTCAATCCTGAACTGAACCTGAATCCAGTGCAATCTTACATATCTGAAGAACTGATTAATTTTCCGCTGAGTGACAAAGACACTGACTAAACACTTCAGCGCTAATTGTAAAAATGTGTTACGGCCGAAACCACTTAAATACTTGGTCATTCTTTTGGAAATAAAAAGGGTCGAAAAGAGGAAACGAGGATAGACGACTTGTTTCAGATTCTGCCCACTCAACAGTAACTGTGTAATTAGCAGGAGGAGGAGGAGGAGGAGGAGGAGGAGGAGGAGGAGGAGGAGGAGGAGGAAGAGGAAGAGGAAGAGGAAGAGGAAGAGGAAGAGGAAGAGGAGGAGGAGGAGGAGGAGGAGGAGGAGGAGGAGGAGGAGGAGGAGGAGGAGGAGGAGGAGGAGGAGGAGGAGAGGAAGAGAGGAGGAGGCGGTCTCACTGGTTGGGTTGTGGTGCGTTAAGGATGCCCAGTGATGTCAGGTTATGGGGGGGGTTGGGGTTGGGGGTGCTGGCGTTCGTCAGTGTAACTCGCTTGGGAGCTTTCCCTCCTTCACACGCCGGGGGTCCGCTCCTCCGGCTTGATTAACAACCTGCCCACCATTACCAGGGATTGAGGGTGTCATCTGCATTAGCCTCTCCCCTCACCCATTCAGCTGCAGCACTTAGTTAGTGCTCAGCGTCTCAGCGTCTTCAGACACAAAGACACGTTCTGTGATGGAAGCAAACCGGTTCTTATAGAGTCTGTCCAGATTCTACTCGTTTTAATGCAGAGGAGGAACGAGCACAAACGTCCAGTCGGGACTTTACTCTGTGTTTCAGCTGGACTGGATTCAAACCCTGTGCACTGTGGTTCTCCCAGTGGTTCCATTTCAGTTAAAGGTTTATAACCTGATACATTTTTTGACTCTCTTCTGTTTGTGTCGTCTCTTGCGTTTGTTTCTTAGACTGTAAATGTTTTTGGTTTCAATGCTTCAGGATCCCGGAGCAGGATGGAACCAGATCAGATTCGTCCTTTTCCACCTTTACCCGAGGTTCGGAGCCAGTGTTTGATCTCAAAACAGTTCTCTGTGTTTTGAAAAGCTGGTTCGACTCTGACAACAACACAAGACCTACCAAAACATTCTGACCACCATTTCTTTTTTTAAAACGTATCTTATGTCGTGTTTAGTCTGCAAAGAAGATTTTAGGAACATGGTTCTAAAAAGGTTTGCAGCTCTGAACCAGCAGCAGGTTCACTTTGGTTGAAGAGGACTGTGTTAGTGCAGCAGAATGTAACAAAGAGAAATCTGTATTGTGAACTAAGATTCTAAACCATATAATCTATTTTTTTGAAAGGGAATCTACCTGAAGTGGAACACGAATCTCGAGAACAATTCATCAACTGCGATAACTGGTTCTCCAGTTCTGGTTCTGCGTACTGGGTCGAGTTTCACTCTTGTTTTCAGTGAAATTAACTGATTTGAAAGATTATGCTAAAAATTGGGGAAAAGACTAATTCATCACATCAAAAAAACTAAACTAATTTCATCAAGGTTCTCTGGGAAATCAGAGGAAAAAGTGAACAAAGATCCTGATATTTCTTGACCCACGTTCAATCATTCAACCAATTTTTCATTCAACAAAATCAGCTCAGTAGTTTTTGCTGACGGACAGAAACAAACAAGTACAACCTGTGAAGTGGAGCCGTCAACAAGTTGAAGTGTCAAAGTGCATCGTGCCGTTTTTAAAGTTCCCCTTGTTTTAAATATTTAGCGTGGGTAAATAAGAAGTCAGTTCAGACTATTTAGAATAAAACGCATAGTAATGGACACATGGTCTGGTCGCTCATCTGTTCCGAACCACAGGAGAGTCGATGGCCCAGGGCTCTGCCTCAGGCTCCTCAGCAGAGAGAAGAGCTCCTGTTATTATTCTAAAGCACCGGGTTTAATGCAGGCCTCCCCTGTACGCTACCACACACTCACAGCTGGCCACTCACACACACACACACACACACACACACACACAACGCCGCCGCCGCCGCTACACTTCTTTCTCTCCTCTGTCTTTTTTGTGTTGGAGGATTTCAGGCGTTTCACTTGTTCCGTATTCCTGAATTCTCATTAAAGCTGGAGTAATTGGATTGGGCATAATAGACATATGGAGATTGCGGTGCCGTTCATCATTAGGGTTTTAATTGCACCCATTTTGGTCTCTGCAGGTTTTTTCTTTCTTTCTTTCTTTCTTTCTTTCCTCCGTCTAAATAAGTCGTAGGAGTTCACGAGCCTTGTTACCGAAAGTCCGATTCCCGGCGTTCGCGCTAGGTGATAATGAGGATCTCGACCAGTTAGCAGCCATTGTGTTCTTTAGTGGGCGTCGTGCTAATGTGAGCTCTTTGTTGGATCCTTTTAAATCACTGGTGAAACGATGACTTTTAGCTTTTCAGTTGATTTGTCAAACCATGAGAGGAAAGTACTGATTATTGATGGATACAATTTAATTGATAGATAATTCCGTTACCTTGATGAAGGCCTTTGTGCTCCAGGTGCATTTCTATCTTTCCCACATTAATAAAGGCTTTTTAGTTGCTTCCTTTATTTCTTTCTTTGCAGCAATGATTATTGATATTGGAATGGACATTTTTTTAAATTTAATATTGAGTCTTGTAGCAGTTTCTCTTTAGTTATATTAAAATCACACAGATCTTTGATAGTTATTCCTCATATGTGATAGATTGGATTAAAACACAGTCTGCAAAAAAGTAAATTCTGTCATAACTCAAGGTTTAACTTATTTATTTGATTTCCAGTTAGTTAATCCGGATGAAACATTTTCTTTTTCAGGACCATGGATGTTCTCATCAGCCTGAACGACGGCAAATCCTTCATCTCCAGCTCCTACACCATCACCGCCTCCACGTGTGTGAGTCTGAAGCAACAAGAAGTTTAAACCATTAAATAAAGTTTACCAAATATGAATTTAACAGATGTGAGGATAACAGTGAGATGATGGATGGATGTGTGGATCATCCTCTAGGGGAAATTTTAGTTTAAAGGAGCATTAAACACCACAAATCGACAAAAATACACAGACCTCCAGTGTCAGTCATCACTTTTTGCTTTGAAATGAAATATAAAAACACTGAGTTCTGTGATGCTAATCAAAAACCTTGATTTTGTCCCTGGAATCCAAACTAAAAGTCCTAGTTAGAGCGTGTAATCTGATTACTGTGTCTCCTCCTGCAGTCGGACGGCTTTGCGGTGGCGATCGTCTTCCTGGTTCTTCTGATCCTCGTGGCTCTGGCCCTCATGTGGTGGTTCTTTCCTCTGTGCTGCACACTGGTGAGTGTTCCTGAGGATCCACTGGTTCTAATAACAGGACTCATAGATGTAGAAGATTCTCTTAATAGTTTAAAGTGGTGAGAACATTATTCTCTCTGATGCAAACGTCCTGCTGTTGCAACACGCAGCTCGTCTTAAGCAACTGGGTTCGACTGAAACTGTGGTTTTTAAAATGCAGTTTAATTTGAGGAAGCGTTTCGGTTAATGTATAAAAATCCAAAAGCTGAAACCACGGTGACCAGCAGCCGGTCGGGGTCGGGTTCAGCCGAGGCTCGATATCGTCCCTCAGCCGGCGGTGAAGAGGAAGCGGTGCAGGAGCATCTGCTCAACCTCATCACCTCCGGTTTACCTCGTTCACCCGCGGTGGCTTAGCAACACCACACAGGCCGAACCTCAACCAGGAAGTGGAGAGGCCACATCCTGCCGACGTGATCACGTGATCGCACACGAGTTTCTGAGAAGAGATGAAGTCAGAGAACAGGAGATGTGACAGATTGTTCCTCGGTGAACAGATCTGTGTTTGTTCAGGATCTTTGATCCGCCCGGGGACCGAAGTGATTCATTATCAGTTTGTGTTTTAATCACTTTTGAGTCCGTCGTGTTCCTGCTGCTGATTAAAATACTTACTGTGTTCGGGTAAACACGGATTAGCTGGAATCTCAGACTCTGCTGCTTGAAGTGAGTTTCACGTGTTGGTGTGAACGTGGAGACTGGAAGGTTGATTTCACTTTCACTTCATTTTTTATATTAATTTGAAGATAAACATGAGCCTGACTGATTTATTTGTATGCCAATATAATAACTTTTATTATACAGAATAAACAATGCAGATTGTGCATTTAAAATTATGTCAATTTCAGTCGGGCTCTAGTTTAGTGTGTGTTTGTGTGTGTGTGTTTGTGGGTGTGTGTGTGTGTGTGTGTGTGTGTGTGTGTGTGTGTGTGTGTGTGTGTGTGTGTGTGTGTGTGTGTATGTGTGTTTGTGTGATAAATGCAGACATGAACATCCAGAGAAGCAAATTAAATGGAATTTTAATAGTATTAAATGTAGCCACTATGAAATATAATAATAATTGAATACAAATACATGGAAAAGTCATGATCTCTCTGATCATCTATCTGCACAAGAATGGATAGAATAGTGTAGTATTGTAAGAAGTATCCTATTGTGCTTCGAACATATTTAATCTGACATAAATGAGATAAAACACACAATAAACATATTAAAGATCAAATTCACTGATGGTTGCCTAATAATTATTCAAACATTCCATAGATATGATGATAAAATAGTTTAAAAACAGATTATTTAGGCCACAATAATGTGATATTCTAACAAGTTCAAACTTGTGTTTATTCCTGGAGGCCGTTGTTGCCTCCTCGCTCGCCCCCCCCCCTCCCCCCCCCTCACCTCCTCTCTCTCCCACTTAACAATTTAGAAAAACCCACAGCAGATTCTGGTTTGGGGCTGAGCGAGCGGCGAGGGGCTACAGATGGTGCACCCGCTCTCTTTCTCTGCGCCTCTGCTTTTATTATTTTTCTTTCCAGCGGAGATCTGATGAAGGCAAATTTACCCTCCATCCACCCCCCCACCCCCCTTAGCACCTCCGTTCCGGCTCAATCACGCCGCCCCCCCCTTTAAATGATGGACGTTACCTGGCTTTGTGGACCTGAAGGGAGCCCATCCAGAATGAGATGGAAGCATATTTTGGAAAACCAACAAAGGCATTAAAATGTAAACCCCCTGCAGCATGTCTGGCCGCGGACGTGTTTGTCTTGGTGGAGCGAGCTGCTGTTGCCTTCCATCGGGGGACGCGGCAGAAGAGGAGGGCCATGTGTGGCTTGTTAATATTTAAACCCCCAGTCTGCCAGGTTTCAGCAGTCAGGATGAGGCCACACACACACACAGAGACACACACACACACACACACACTGGCCCAACCTCTCTCCCACAATCCCTCCCTCTCTCTCTCTCTGCCTCTCTCCCACATGGCCTGATGCCAGCAGAGAGGTCATACAAGCTGTGGAGTGGTAATTTCTTTGTTTATGATTTGTTGGGGAAAGTAAACTCGGGATCGGCGTCGCCCTCAGTTCAGACGAGTTGTTGGTGTCGGAGATTCAGTTTTCAATAACATCAACACTTTATCCCCAAAGTACAAATGATTCCCTGATAATTTGGAGGCACTTTTGGACACGTTTTTAACTCAGTTGCTGCCGAATATGTTAATATTAATCTGATTGTTTGATTTCCTGAGTTGTCGGCGTTGCTCCCTGATGCAGAACTTTCCCAGTGTTGTGTTTCTGTTTCCATCTGAGACATTTTTATTCTCAAAACAGTTGAATGTAAATACAAATCATTTAAAAAAGGTACCTGCTATGGATCCACCGCCCAAAAAACATCTGTAAACAAGTTCTGATCTCGAGTTTGGAAACAAACAGATCATTTTTTCCAGTTGCAGAGACGGCCACATGGGGAAGATTCCCTGGAGATTCAGATTTCAATAACATCAACACTTTATCCCAAAAGTACAAATGATTCCCTGATAATTTGGAGGCAGTTTTGGACACGTTTTCAACTCAGTTGCTGCCGAATATGTTAATATTAATCTGATTGTTTGATTTCCTGAGTTGTCAGCGTTGCTCCCTGATGCAGAAGTTTCCCAGTCTTGTGTTTCTGTTTCTATCGGAGACATTTTTATTCTCAAAACAGTTGAATGTAAATACAAATCATTTAAAAAAAGGTACCTGCTATGAATCCAACTCCCAAAAAACATCTGTAAACAAGTTCTGATCTCGAGTTTGGAAACAAACAGATCATTTTTTCCAGTTGCAGAGACGGCCACATGGGGAAGATTCCCCAGAGATTCAGTTTTCAATAACATCGGCACTTTATCCCCAAAGTACAAACGATTCCCTGATAATTTGGAGGCACTTTTGGACACTTTTTCAACTCAGTTGCTGCCGAATATGTTAATATTAATCTGATTGTTTAATTCCATGAGTTGTCAGCGTTGCTCCCTGATGCAGAACTTTCCCAGTCTCTTGTGTTTCTGTTTCCATCTGAGACATTTTTATTCTCAAATTAGTTGAATGTGTCCTTAAACAATAACACAAATCATTTAAAAATGGTAAACGATGATACCTCATTGAGACCAGTAAGAGAAGGGTGAAGGAAATTATGTTAGGACATATATCTAGTTGTACTGAAAGATGCTAATGAAGCCCAAATGTATTAAGTGAGTATGATTTAAAAAGTACTGGATCTACAATACATTTTCAATAAACATCTCTTATGTTTGAACGTTTCTTTGCTAATAAAAAGGCCTTGTCAGTTTAATTATTGGTATATACTGTACATCATAAACACAAAGAAAAGAACAAATTCAATTATCTTATCCAACATTTCAGTTCCATTTCTGTGCTACATGCCACAAAGTATCTAAAACAAATCTGTAAACTTTAGGTAATGTCCCCATATTCTTAGCACTATGCAATAAAGTTTCCTCTTTGAAAAAGCAAAAACAAAACAAAGCTGCCTTTGACAGTCTCGTGATGCACATAAGCATTTCAGGAATCTCAGAAACTTTAATAAATACAATCTTTTACCTTCGCTTTAAACTGAATACACTGAGAAGCAAGATAGCATGGAAACAAACAAACAAATAGAATCATCCTCAAAGATTTATTTCCAGTAACTGTCACAATGCTGTGTTGGATTTTTTAGAAGTGTGTGGCCTGCAGAAACAAGATGTGAGTTTAATGTTCATGCACACAGAGAAACTGGTGGAGTGTTTGGTGTCGGAGATTCAGTTTTCCATAACATCAACACTTTATCCCAAAGTACAAATGATTCCCTGATAATTTGGAGGCACTTTTGGACACGTTTTCAACTCAGTTGCTGCGGAATATGTTAATAATCTCTGATTGTTTAATTTCACCAGTTGTCAGCGTTGCTCCCTGATGCAGAAGTTTCCCAATCTTGTGTTTCTGTTTCTATCGGAGACAATTTTATTCTCAAATTAGTTGAATGTGTCCGGAAACAACAACACAAATCATTTAAAAATTCAACCTGCTGCAGAACCACCTCCCGAAAACAGCTTCAGACACAAGTTCTGATCTCGAGGTTTGGAATCGAACAGATCATCTTCTCCAGCTCCTCTGATTGGTTCCGATTCTCTCCCCGGTGTCATCGCCACAGTGGCGAGCGCTCATCAGATGGCTAAGCGTCCTGCGGTCTAGTTTCTAATGATGCCGCCACATCGCTGAGCGCCCTCTCTCTCCACATCTGTCCGTCAGGTATCTGGGAAACAGCAGCCTCGCCGCCGTTATCGGCATAATCCCACAATATGTCGTGGGAATCTGCTGCACTTAATAAAAAGAGATAATCCCTGCGGCGTAAGGTGAGGTTTAAAATCACGTTAATCAGCGTATGGAGAAGCTACTCGCGGCCAGTTGTGTGTCAACGAGCGATTAATTAACGGTAATTGATTATTTTTCATTATTCTAATGACAACAGTATGTGGCCAATGCGGTGGGATGAAGCAGCTGTTGGCATCTATGATATGCTATAATTACATTGCTCTTTTTATTCTCCCCTCAAAAAAACAAATTTAGCAAATGCATGAGCAGTGATGACAGTGTTCTTTCTGTCTGTGATGACTGATGGACAGAGGTCTGAGTTCCACTCGACCACGACTCCAGCGGAGAGACACGTCCTCCTCGCTGGAACTACAGGAACAGTATTTATAAACCAGTGTGGCGTCCAGGAGACTGAAGAGGTTTTATCTGACACCACAATCTGTGCGGAGGAGAGAAGAGGAAGTTTCTCTCTCGCTTCGTCTCGTGTTCTCACTCGTTTTCTCTCCTGAGAGTCTGAAGCTTTGTCTGTTTGTTCCATCGATTCATTTGATATGGTTGGTTTTGGTTTCACATTGTAATTTAAGGACTAAAGTATTTTGTCAGACATACGTACGTCCTGTCGTTATCTCCCACGTGGGCGGAGTCTACCTGTACTTGACTCTGATTGGTTTGTAGACGGCGTCTGACGTTGGTGTGTTGTTAATTGGGCGAGTAGTGGTCTTTCCGTTTGATTGGAATCTGTTAATTTGGTTGCCCTGGTAACATCTTTATGGTATAACTACCACGTTCACCAACTTCAGGAGCAACACTGTGGTGGTTGTGGCAGAGAGGGTCGGTGGTTCGATCCCCGGCTCGTCTACTCTGCTTTTTGAAAGGTTCTTGGGCAATAGAGCAAGGCATCGTATGAGCAACAGAAAAAGAGAGCGTTCAAACATGTCGTCGGAGGTGAAGAGGGCGGCGGCTTCCTCTTCTGTTTCTTCCTCTGTGGTTTAATGTTCTCGTTACTTCCTGTGATTTTGATCGATAAGTTTTCACACTGTCAACAAACAGAACCTTGCAACACCACATACACAGGCTTGATCCTCATTCTTTTTTCTTTTTTTTTTTTTACGTATATGTTTATTAGTTTTCCAACAGGTAATACAACACAAAACAAAACAAAAACAAGACAAACATTTGGCTCACACACATATTCAAATCCAGACAGGCAGAAGATTCAGGGGTCACGTACAAGTAAGAAAAAATTAAAAACAGAAATAAAAGTGAATCAATTAAATGGTAAAACAGAGTGCTTCTTTTGAGGCAGAGCATTCTGAGCTATGATACAAACCCTCTTGTGAGAATGGTGGAATTAGTCAGACCTTAATCCTCATTCTTAAACCACTCAAATTCAATTTCAGTCTAGAGCATGTTGGGATACGCTTTTAAAAAAGCTCCATATATAAGAAGTACCACATATAACCTGTAAACTTCGTCCAGGATCTCTCGTATCAGAGAGAAAAATGTACGACCCCTGAAACCTCAAAATGCCAAAGTGTTTGATCCGTCTCACACACGAGGCCCGAGCGGCGTCTTCAGCAAACCTGCAGTTAAAAGTTGCACATGTGGAATGTGATTCGCTGACTGACACCTGACAAACGTCAAGTCGCTCCTTTGCTTGGCGATGCACATCTGTAAAAACCTGGTGGAGGCATCTTGTCCTTGAGTGGAATCACATTGTGGACAACCTGCTCCTCAGGTGCCACGTCACCCGCTGTTGTCGTGAACAATCCTGCCGGGCCGGTCACTCTGTGTGTGTGGAGTGTGTGTGTGGAGTGTGTCGGTTGTCTTCTCTGTGTGTGTGTGTGAGTCGTTGTGTGTTTGACACCACTCATCTTGGAGCCTAGCCGAGCCCGAGCCTCCTCCTCCTCCTCCGCATCTCGTTGGAGCTAATTAACTCCTTAGGACTTAACGATCGGGGGGGTATTGCTCGGGAGCACCGAACCTCGTCCAATTAATTAAGAGCTAAACGGGCGACAGCGAAGACTCCCCCCTGTCAACAAGTTGCTTTTCAGCTTCTTCTTTATTTTGCCCCTGATGTTGGTTTACAAGCAGAACCCTTGTAATCAGTAGTCAGCCGGGTGGGGGGGGCGGTGGGGCGGTGGGGGGGGGGCGGTGGGTACACAGAGCAGCCGGCGTCTCTGGCGTGCGGCGAGCTGAGGGACGTCTCTGTCCGTCTCAGTCACCTGTCACCAATCACCTCCGTCAGCTCGGCCTGACACGGCTTCAGCGTGTGTGTCTGTGTGTGTGTGTGTGTATTTGTGTGTGTGTGTGTGTGTGTGTGTGTGTGTGGTTGTGTGTGTGTGTGTGTGTGTGTGTGTGTGTGTTTGTGTGTGTGTGTGTGTGTGTGTGTGTGTGTGTGTGTGTGGTTGTGTGTGTGTGTGTGTGTGTGTGTGTGTGTGTGTGTGTGTGGTTGTGTGTGTGTGTGTGTGTGTGTCTGTGTGTGTGTGTGTCTGTGTCTGTGTGTGTGTGTGTGTGTGTGTCTGTGTGTGTGTGTGTGTGTGTGTGCACTCGTCCCTCCGTTGACTTTGTGCTGACGCTCTTTTGCTCTTTGTGTTGATCCAGGTCATCAAAGACCCGCCTCCGCCTCCTCCACCTTCCCGGCCGCCGCCACCTGTGAGTATTAATATTGTGTCGTCTCTAAATATTAAAATTAATAAACAGGAAACTCATCAGGCAAAGCCACAACTCAGATATTGTTCTTTATTAAAACAAAGCAGAAAATTACAGGAACATTTCTGCATCTGCATAATTAGGCCGAGTGGCTTTCTTTTCAAAATAAGAAGGAGGAGATTGATTCCATTTTTATCTTTTTATGACGAGTGGTTGAGATCTTTTCCTCTGACTCAAGACAAAAAGTGTATTTCTCAAAATGTTGAACTATATTTAGAAAACGTTTAATATTACTACTCTGAGAAATATGAATTAATTAATTGTTTTTATGACCTTTTTATGTCCAACAACCCATTTGTCATTATTCTAACAAATCTCTTTTGGTCTCTAGTTTGCACCTCATATAAGTATTGATGAAAAAAATAAAGATATCATATTGTTTTTAGTCTCACTTCCTTCTTGACAAAATTACGGAAATGATCTTTGCAATCGGAAGGAAATGGATTCAAAATATAAACAGAGCTGAAAGAAAAGAACAATAAAAGCTTCCTCTTGTCAGTGTTGCATGTTTGATAAATGACGATGTTTATGTGACGATAGAGGAAGTTTGCGTCTGTTTTGATTATTTAACGAGTCTCTGAATCTCACTCCACGACTTCCTCAGGAGCCGGAGCCGCTGCCCAAGTCCAAGTGGGCGACTGTGGACGCCTCCTACTACGGAGGAAGAGGAGCCGGAGGAATCAAACGCATGGAGGTCAGAGAGTTGATATCATCCTTTATTCTTCTTTGTTTGGTTTTCAAAACATGAGGAACGATATTGTGAACGTGATGATTCAAGAACGGCTGAAGGGACTTTCTACAAACATGGTACAAAGTTAAAGATGAACTGATTTGATTTGGGAGGTCGAAGGTCAAGGTCACTTTTGAGCTTGATATCTCAGGCTTGTCTTCAAATTTTGATATCTTGGCCTTAAATATGAACTGCTTAGATTCCAAGGTCAAAGGTCACAATGACTTCAATGTGTGTAGATTAAAAACTTTGTGTCTGTTGGAGGCACACAACCACTGAGAGGTCATTCTAGAGAGATATCTATAATAAAACCAGGTCAGAGAGTTGATATGATTCTTTATTCTTCTTTGTTTGGTGTTCAAAACATGAGGAATGATATTGTGAACGTGATAATTCAAGAACGGTTTAAGGAACTTTCTTTAAATTTGGTATAAACGTACAGTTTTGGCTTAAAGATGAACTGATTAGCTTTGCATGTTCAAGGGTCAAAGGTCAATGTCTCTTTTGCCTCAAAAAACATGTTTTTGGCCTTTTGAGCATGATATCTCAGGCCTGTGTTCAAATTTTGATATCTTGGCCTCAAATATGAACTGCTTAGATTCCAAGGTCAAAGGTCACGATGACTTCAATGTGTGTAGACTAAAACTTTTGTGTCTGTTAGAGGCGTAAAACCACTGAGAGGTCATTCCATAGAGATATCTATCATAAAACCAGGTCAGAGAGTTGATATCATCCTTTATTCTTCTTTGTTTGGTTTTCAAAACATGAGGAATGATATTGTGAACGTGTTAATTCAAGAACGGCTTAAGGAACTTTCATTAGATTTGGTATAAACATTCAGTTTCGACTTAAAGATTAACTGATTAGATTTGGGAGGTCAAAGGTCACTTTTGCATCCCAAAACATGTTTTTGGCCTTTTGAGCATTATATCTAAAGCCTGTGTTCAAATTTTCATATCTTTGCCTCAAATATGAACTGCTTAGATTCCAAGGTCAAAGGTCACGATGACTTCAATGTGTGTAGACTAAAGGTTTTGTGTCTGTTAGAGGCACAAAACCACTGAGAGGTCATTCTAGAGAGATATCTATCATAAATCCAGGTCAGAGAGTTGATATGATTCTTTATTCTTCTTTGTTTGGTTTTCAAAACATGAGGAATGATATTTTGAACGTGTTGATTCAAGAACGGCTTAAGGAACTTTCTTTAAATTTGGTACAAACGTTCAGTTTCGACTTAAAGATGAAATGATTAGATTTGCGTATTGAAGGGTGAAAGGTCAAGGTCACTTTTGCCTCACTGAACATGTTTTAAGCCTTTTGACCTGGATATCTCAGGCCTGTGTTCAAATTTTGATATCTTGGCCTCAAATATGAACTGCTTAGACTTCAAGGTCAAAGGTCACGATGACTTCAATGTGTGTAGACTAAAGGTTTTGTGTCTGTTAGAGGCATAAAACCACGTCAGAGAGTTGATATGATTCTTTATTCTTCTTTATTTGGTTTTCAAAACATGAGGAATGATATTTTGAACGTGATAATTCAAGAACTGCTTAAGGAACTTTCTTTAAATTTGGTACAAACGTACAGTTTCGACTAAAAGATGAACTGATTCGATTTGGGTGGTCAAGAGTCAAAGGTCAAGGTCTCTTTTGCCTCAAAAAACATGTTTTTGGCCTTTTGAGCATGATATCTCAGGCCCGTGTTCAAATTTTGATATCTTGGCCTCAAATATGAACTGCTTAGACTTCAAGGTCAAAGGTCATGATGACTTCAATGTGTGTAGACTAAAACTTTTGTGTCTGTTGGAGGCATAAAACCACTGAGAGGTCATTCCATAGAGACTCCTCCTCTGTTCGGTTTGACACATGAATCATATCTCTGCCCACATGTGAAATGGTTTCAGAAACACATTTTTACAAAGTGTTGTTATTCAATCTTTCTATTTATGTGACATAAAAAAATCTGGCGTCCTACAAATATCCGATCGGGTCCCCGGACGAACAGGAAGTGACTCGCGTGACAGCTGTTCTCCACTGAACCTGCTTCATGTTCACGAGGAACCTGCTGACGTTCAGGGTTTCTCCAGAAGTTAGAAGTGGAGACACACGCAGGGGGGGGGGGCAGGAGGAGGAGGAGGTGGGACGGACGGACGCCGCCCCCCCCCCCCCCGAACTCGTCAGTCCGCTGATGCCTCCGACGTGACAGGCGCTGCCATCTCGTCCTTGGCCGTCCGGCGCCTGATTGGATCAAGTCATCGTGAGGATGAAGGATTGAGCGCCGCTGTCAACTTGACGTATCCACCTCACCCACCTCCCCCGCCTCACCCACCTCCCCCGCCTCACCCACCTCCCCCGCCTCACCCACCTCCCCCACCTCACCCACCTCACCCGCCTCACCCACCTCCCCCCGAAACCTTGGCAGGGCCTTTGTTGTCCGCCTGCTCCGTCCACGGGGGAATCCAGGTTTGAAATCCTCCCCCTCCTCCCTCCCTCTCCTCCCTCCCTCTCTCGCCCTCGCCGCCGTACCCCCTGCCGCTTTCCAGCCTCGAGGAAGTTGGTGGCATTGCAGGGATTTCCCAGAATCCTCGGGGAGCGCCTACCGCTTGATTCCATCCCCACGAGTGTTTTGGCGAGATGCGAACCCGACACCACCCCCCCCACTCCTCTCTCTCTCTCTCTTCCATCCCGTGGCAGGTTGATTCCCACCGACAGGTCTGTCTCCACTTCTGAGGATTCCTCCCTGGCGCTCGGGGAAACCCGGCGCCTGTAGAGACTCACGCCCTCTTCTCCTGAATCCACGTTTTCCTCAATATGCCAATATGTCAAACGTGTGTATTTAACGTGGCTGAGGTGACAACAGATCTTTTATTCATCGACGCCCTCTCTTCTTCTCTTGATGATGATGATGATGCGGCGGCCGGCGCCGGGGACGTTTCCCAGAGATGATTCTGAAAAGCTGTTGTATATTGTCACGGCTTAACCTACAGCTTGAAAACTGTGTCGCTAATTAATCACCTCTCCCTGTTCAGGAGATGCTGGATCTGTCTTTTTTTTTTTTTTTTTTTTTTTTACCTCCTCCTTGCAACAGATGTGATGAATTCAATTAAAAGGCAGGACAGCTTAGCTAACACACACAGACACACACACACACACACACACACACTCACACACACACCATGACAAATATCACAGCATGTAGATGAGCTTGTTAACAAAAGAAAACAACAGGTTTTTCAGGTGATTTTATTTTCTTATGGATTTACACTGCAGTGATGGAAGTTGTTCAAATACTTTGTTTTAATCATCACAGATGTTGTGACTAGGGTTGCAAAATTGCAAACTTTCCATGGGAATAAACGGGAATAAACGGGAATATACCGGAAATGTTGTGGGTAATTTATACTAACTGTATTTACCTTGTCATATACAGACATAAATATAAACATTTTGTTGTGTCATAGGCTGATTTGAGTCCTGAGGAAACTTTGGGCACTTGACTATATGCTTCTGCATCGTTGTGTCATTCTTAACATAGGTCTTTGCACAGTATTTGCAAATGTACACAGCCTTTCCTTCTACATTGGATGGGGTGAAATGTCTCCACACATGAGAGAGTGCACGTGGCATTGTTCTGTAGAATAAGATGAGAAAAAAGTTTGTAAAAAAACACTCATGCAATGCCAGAGATATAAATAATTAGCCAAACAATTGGAATCGTCTGTAAACATATTTTACAATTGATGGATAAATGAATGGAAATAGGCTAGATGAACAGATGAACAATCCTCAATCAGCATTCTAATATATTTTCCCAGTAATATCATGGAAACTTACCTGACTAGTCCTTCACTCTACAGCAGGCCTCAGTAGCCCTGCTGTAGAGTGAAGCATGCTGGGAGTTATCTGTGCATGTGATGGAAGAATGCACAGTGGAGGGTTGAAACTCATTTTTTTTTTTACAAATTCCCCAAATTCCCGAGCTAAACTTCCCATGGAAAGTTTCCGGAAAGTTTCCGCCCCTTTGCAACCCTTGTTGTGACTAATCTTAATCTATTCTATGAAAATCACCTCCACAGGTTTTCACAGCTCTGAGTTTACAAGTTTATATCAGTAACCCTGAGTGAAGGGGTTTGAATATGTGTTTGTTATTGAAATCGTCTGAACTTGGATCTTTTCGGTGCTGGGTTGATATTTGTGTTATTGTTATTTGTGTCCAGGTGCGTTGGGGTGAAAAGGGCTCGACGGAGGAAGGCGCCCGGCTGGAGAAAGCCAAGAACGCCATCGTGTCTTTACCGGAGGACGACGAGGAGCCAGTGGTGAAACGTCCCCCCCCGAAGCCGGCTCCCACCTACCACGCAGAGAATAAATGGTACACGCCCATCAAGGTAAATACTCTCGCGACCAAAAAAAGACTTTTCCTTTTCTTCCTTGTGGTTTCAGCTATTTGATAAATCATGATTAAGTCAGGTTTGGTTAGTTTTGGTAAGGGTTTTGAATAATTTAACGAGCTCTAATAGTTTAGATTAGAGTTTTTCCCGTCTACACGTTGTTTTGCACATAATGGGATCTTGTGATTTAAAAGCAGTCCCTTGTTTTCTGTGTGTTCAGGGTCGTCTGGATGCTTTGTGGGCGTTGTTGGGACGACAGTACGACCGAGTCTCCCTCATGCGTCCAAGCTCTGCAGAGAAGGTAAGACACTAAACTAAGAACCTGAAACCACCAAACTTCTAAATCTACAACTCAACACTCAAAAGCACAGACATCATCACATGAGGAAGAAACTATAAAAAGGCAAAGATGTGTAATACCTCAGTGTGTGTGTGTGTGGGATCCAGTAAATGAGCGTTTCAGGGTTGCGTGTTTTTTGTTGTTGTTCAAACCTCTCGCCTGAAGGGAGTGAGTCACAGTTTTCTCTGAGGTCAGTGGAGCTGTTTATTGTATTTGAGGATGAAAAGAGTAAATATCCTTCATCAGTCAGAAGTGTGGATGGTTGTCGTCTTTTCTGACGATTTAAAGGACGAGTGTGCATCATCTTTAAAGGCGGCTGTGGCTCAGGAGGTAGAGCGGGTCGTTCACGAATCAGGATGGAGGTGGTCGCCCCTGAAGCATCGGTGTGAGTGATAGTGATTTATATGAGAAATTAGTGTATTTAAAGTACTTTTTGTGGTCGCTAACACTAGAAAATTGCCGTACAAAAGCAGTCCATGGAATATTAAAGGGAATCTATTGGCAGAAATAGAAAATAATATTTTTGATTATGTTTTGATAAGTTAAGATGAGCGTTTGAAGGCAAAGATGAGGGAAAATATGACAGAAATATGACAATAATAATATATTTTTGTCTATATACGTCCGCTGGTGTGAACATGGCTTCTGCGCCTCAGGAGGTAGAGCGGGTCGTCCACTAACCAGAGGGTCGGCAGTTCAATCCCAGTCTCACCTGTCTTTTTTGTTTTTCATTTGCTCAGAATGAGTTCTTCATATCTACATCTTTATACTTTCACCGAACACCTTTTGCATTTTACACGTCACCTTTGCTCCCGAGTAGATATTACTCTCCGCTCCTGGGACCTTCAAATGGTTTATGATGGGATGTCACTAACACTCTGGTATTTCAAAATCCCTAATCTGCTGTATCTGTTATCACTGCAAATCTTTTGAGTCGGCCACAGTGACCTGTAGAGACTCATTACTTTATTGTGTTGCTTATGGCCTTGTTGCACTACAGCTGTGTTGCTCCAGTGATCTGGAGGCTGCTGCCACAACTCTGTCATTGTGCTGCTGTTTCCTAATCGAGCCGCAGCTGCAGCGACTCACAGGAGGAGACGAGACCTAATACGGTCAAACTCTGGACTTTTCTCAAGCCTTCCTAGGGAGAAGAGGAACTGTTCTGATGCTTACAACCGAAACCTGACACCGGGCCGGTGGTCAGGAGAGCACGCGCCTCACAAACCGCCAAGTCAGAGTGTTGTCTTGGTTTTTTACAAGGAAACGGTCAAACCACCAAACCACAACATCTGCTCTGGACACGGAATGAGCTGCTGTTGCTTCATCTCAAAATGAATGTGAAAGATAGGAGTCAGAAATCCCCCTTCTTACACGTTAATGCAACTTACAGCTGTTCTCACAACCACATCAGCATGAAGCCAACTCAAAATCTCATTTGATTTTAAAAGCTCAAGTGAAAACAATTGAACGTTTTCCTGTAAAACAATGCAGAGACTCTGCAGGCGAATGGGAACACATGACACATCTGTGCAG
Source organism: Limanda limanda (assembly GCF_963576545.1). Classification (NCBI taxonomy): domain Eukaryota; kingdom Metazoa; phylum Chordata; class Actinopteri; order Pleuronectiformes; family Pleuronectidae; genus Limanda; species Limanda limanda. Next base: position 3,334,448 of record NC_083640.1, read on the forward strand.
ATGTTTAATGTGTAAACTTCCTTCTTCAGAGGAAGAGAAGTGGAACCATGGGAGTTTTGAATTGTTCGGTGAATGATGTCACGACTGCAAATGTCTAAAGGGGAATAACGTTCTGCTATAAGGAACAAGTCGGTTTGGCCAGTTGTGATCTGAAGCTCTGGACTTCAACATGTATATTCCTGAACTTGCATTTTTAACCAGATTAGTCCAGATGTGTAGTTTGCTCACTTTGAATTTTCCTGCAGTATTCTCACATGGGCTAATTCGAACATTTTACCGATCGATCGGCAGGAAGAGTTTCAAGAAAACATCTGGAGCAAGCGTTCTCACAAACAGCCGCTCTGGAAGATTTCATGAACTTACTTCCTGCAGAGCTTACAACTGATGTGTGTGTGTGTGTGTGTGTGTGTGTGTGTGTGTGTGTGTGTGTGTGTGTGTGTGTGTGTGTTGTGTGTGTGTGTGTGTGTGTGTGTGTGTGTGTGTGTGTGTGTGTGTGTGTGTGTGTGTGTGTGTGTGTGTGTGTGTGTGTGTGTGTGTGTGTGTGTGTGTGTGTGTGTGTGTGTGTGTGTGTGTGTCTGTCTGTGTGTGTGTGTGTGTGTAGCGTTGACGTATCCTTTAGAGCGACTTCATGACTTCTCCCTGTCAGAGTAAGAATGACTCATGTGTGATGTGAGTGTGTTTCTCTGCCATGATGATAACTTCCTGGTGCCTGGTGGTTTTATGAGGCTTCACGATGAGTTCAGGGTTGTTATATTTTATGAGACGACCAAACTTGCTGATTCTCACGCAGTGTGCTCATTGGCCGACGCCCTTTTGTTTTCCACACTGCAATGACAGCTATTCCCTCGACCCGACCTTTCGTCAAACTGTCGGAGTTTCGAGCAGAAACATCGGAAACGGCCGATCCCTCCGTGCGAGAGATGATAGACGTCGCCACACACGAGGTCGCTCGGAGCAAACTGTTCTGAAGGAGGAGGAACGTGAGAGAGTGAAACCCGCTGGTGGGTAAACCAGTCGTGTCAGAGCACTTCGGCCAGGAGAGGAACGGGCTGCCAGCGGCGTCCCCGGCACAGCTGGCTCGCCTCATTCACATGCCGGTCGCCGAGCCAGACGCCACTTCCACGTCTGTGATCAGGCACCAGACACGGGGGGGGGGGGGATCAGACACGAGGCCTCAGCGGTTTAACCGAGCTGCCGCCGAATCAAACTTTTTTTTTTAAATGAGTTGAGATGTTTTTAAATTTTAGATAAAGCTGGATTTTAACCAAAGACTCTGTTTTTAAAAGATGGAGGAAATAACTGCTCATTTAAACGGAAACCCTACTCTTGATCGCCCCCTGGTGGCTGGCTGCAATATCCGTAATAGACCAAGCCTCCTCAATGTTAATAGCTGGGACATGGACTCAAATTTTATATTTAAAGAACACTTGAAATATATTGATTTTTATCATTTTATGGAGTTTTGCAGTTTATTATCCCACTGATAGATGTTCAAGTGTTCATATTCCTGATGAGTTTGGGTTTAAATTAGTAATTTGATGATCCATAACGGGTGGAAACTGACAAATCCATCAAATCCGTGTATCAACGTCGACAAAAATATGGTTAGGAAAACACATTTTCCAAAATACATCTACAAACAATAGAGAAAAATCGAATTTTCAAAAAAAATTCTGTTTACCCAGGAAGCAATTAACTCTATAATTAGCCACTATAGTGGAGTTATTTCAATATAGATACTTTGGCTGACTGGTAAATATATATTTCGTGTACAGGGTCTGTAACTGGTCCAAATTGTGATTTTGGTGTTTACAAGTGAACGTGGCTTGGTTAGATTGTGTCTGGTGGCAGGTTTGGTTGTAGATGGCACAGCAGGGACATGGAGACGAAGCAGGGGATGAGGAGGAGAAGGAAGGAAAGGGAGGATGGAAGGGGGGGGGGGCAGGGAGCAGCTTTCTTTGATGGCGGACAGGAAACCTCCAGGGTCATGAATGTTCCTGCTTCCGCCGAGGTTACCAGGACGTGTACAGGTGTAAGGAAGCAGGTTGCCTCAGACATCTGTTCAGCTCGGGGAGCCGGGTGTCCACGCCACCTCTCCTCTTCCTCCTCCTCCTCCTCCTCCTCCTCCTCCTCCTCCTTCCGTCCTCGGCCTCCTTCCCTTCGCTCAGCGGCCTCCTCGGCTGACCCCTCCCTCCCTCAGCGCCGCCCGCAGCCAGACTGCTGGATTGTCAGCAGATGCAGAAGAGAGAGACAGAAAATGAGAGTGAAACGGTTTTTTCTGTCTGTCTTTCTTTTTCTTTTTTTTTTTCCCGTGGTCTCACATTTAGCGCCTGAGGGCCTTCAACACCAAAGGTAGAGCGGGGGGGTGGACACAGCTGCAGTGCCGAACTCGCCCCGGGCACAAATAAAGAGATCTAATGTGGTTTGACTGTGTTGTGGGTGAGACCGGGAGCCGGGGAGGCACTTCAGAGCCGACTTGGCTCGGCAACATCTGCCGCCAAGTTTTGCCGGGGATCGACTGGGGACAGCAGGTAGAGGAAGGTGGCAGCGAGGGGGGGGGGTGGCCTTATTCTGATGCTCACTCGGCTCTTTTTGAAGAGGCGGTGGAGGTGGTGTGCTTTCTGTTTTTTGTTTTTTTTTTGGTTTCTCCACCCCCACCTTCACACTCCAGGTATTGTTTTCTGAAAGCAGCTGTCCGCAAAATGTCCCAACAAGGTGCGCGATGAATGATGCATCACTGTACATTAAACCCTCCGAGTACCACAGAAGAAGACACGCGGGCGAGTGAGCGGGCGAGCGAGGAGCGGAGAGCGGGCGTTTGAGTTCCTGTGAGTCCGGTCGGATTTCCAGTTTGTTCTTCTCACGCTCGCCTGCTCCTCGCCAGGGGGACGTGTGGGCGGAGTGAGCTGCTGTGTGTGTGGAGGTTAATACTGTTATCTGATGGACTCAACACTGTGGAGCTCAGGAAATACATTTTATTTGTTTTTTTGTGCAGATCAGATCTTGAAATTTATGATTAAAAGGTCTAATGAGGCAATTTTTACTGATTTAGGTCAGAAACAGACAAACCCAGAAATATAACCTTCTTCTTCTTCATCGTCTTATCGTCAAAGTCTCAATTTTTGTCTTAGCTTCAACTAGATCTGAAAAGAAAAAACATATTTTTCTTTGTTGCTCTGATTTCTTTCATCCTACATGTCACTGTCATATTTGGAATCATTGGCATTATTATAAGTAAAGAAGCATTGTCATTATATATATTTTTTTATATAATTTTCTCTTATTTTTATGTATTTTTGAATTTGATTCCATTGGACTTTCTTAAGGGGGAAATTCAATCAACATGAAGACATTGATTGATTTAGATTCCAGATGTTTGTCGGAGGGATTTTCCATTATTTTAGAATTGTATAGTCAAATAGCTTTTAATCTTATTTCAAAACCCCAAAAATATTCCCATGACAATAAAATTATTACAAAATAGATACAGAAGGGAATCAGGATACGTCTGACAAGGCCCAACTGTGCCATTTAAATTCACTAGATCAAGATTTGTGTTTGGATCTGCACATAATATTAGTCCCCTAAATATATATATATATTTTTCAGGATCCATGAAATAGTATCTGAGAAGTCAATGAAAATGTTGAAAAACGTGATTACACCTCTAAAAGAAGGTGAAAAATTAATTTCTGGATCTGCACCAAACATTGAAGGGCTTCTTCCTTCGGTCATTCCTCAGCCCTCTGCAAAAATCTGTTTTACTTTCAGCTCTTTCAGCTTTGCAGTTTTTTTCCTTCGAGCAAACAAACAAATGCCGACAGAAATAGAATCTCCTCGGAGGAAGCAAGGATAAGAAGACATTTCACATCAGGAGTCGGGAACATCTGAGAGGATTTTGAGTTTTTATTTCACAGAAACAAACGGAGGCAGTAAAGCACAGTGGACGTAGAACCAGCCTCCCACACCTCTCTCCCTCCCTCCCTCCTTCCTCCTCCTCTCCTCTCCTCCCTCAGCTGTTTTTATCTTTCCTTCACCCTGCCAGCGCTCCGTGCCCCGGCTGTGACAGCATCTTAATTTAACAGCCGTCGGTCACGTCGTAGCCTGAGCTGTGGGAGCGTTTAATTAAGTGACTGTGAGCAGAGGGACTCCACGGACCTGCTCTGGAGTCCCGTCAGACGGAGGGAGCAGAGAGCGAGAGAGAGAGAGAGAGAGAGAGAGAGAGAGAGAGAAGGACGGATGTAAGGCGGAATAAGAAATAACGAGGACGAGGCTGGCATAAGCCGAGGGCCACCGGGGGTATAGGTGACAGTCTGCTTGCCGTAGCCTGGCACGGCACAGCACGGCATGGCATGGCAGAGGAGTCCTCCGAGGTCACAGAAATACATGTCGGGTCTATTTCCTCTCTCCTCGGCAGCGGCCGGCGGTTTCTCGAGGCTCAATTAGGAGGCTGCGAGGTGATTGTTCGCTTGGAGCCGGAGCCAAGTGAAGCATTAGACTGGGAACCGGTCGTAGATAGAGGGTTTTAACATCAGTAAGTCATCGGTAATCATTCAGCCTGAGAAGAGAGAATAATGACGGTAAACAATGAGCGTGACTCCGGGTGCTGGCAGCTTCTCTCTGGCCTCTGAGCTGCATTTCTACATCGTGAGCCACTGGGTCACATTTGGTGGGAACATTTTCTCCCAGTGAAAGTTTCTCTCGACGGCAGATGGTCGAGGGGCGAACGGTTAATGTGGCGGAAATTGTTTTATTACCAATATGTTTATCGTCTTCAACAGTCACGATCAAAACAGCGTCTTTGTTATGAGGACTGAGAGAGGATTGTGGGAAATGGAGTCTTTTGTGGAGCAGTTTTAGATTTCCTATCTTCCATTCATTTAAATTGAATCATCCAACTTTAGATTTGTAACCTTACTGGTTGCTTTTAAGGTTTAAACATGAATTATCATACATGGAGATAAAACACGGTGTCGTCTGTCAAACGTAACATCACCAACAGATCCTATTTTATTTTGCCATTACAAATTAAGACCATGACCTTATTTTATTGTCATACTGGTTGATTAGTATGTTTAAGTTTTAGGTTCCTCTTCTAATTTACTGTGATCTTATTGTATATTGTTGTTCAGCTCATTCTGCTTTTCCAAAATAAAAGCGTTAAAAGCACAGAGAATATGATACACGTGCTCTTTTAATTGCGTCGTCGAAATAGAAAGAGATCGGACGACCGAGGGAAATATTACCAACACTAGATTAGATCGACCCGACTCACTGCTCCAGTAAATCAGGTTTAAATACAGATTTAAATATTGGACAATAGCCACGCCATAGGATCAGCAGTGAACTGGTGCATCAGTATGTTCTGGGCCGGCTGGTCACATGGACCCGGTCCAGCAGAGGAGACGGACGCCTCTCAGGAACCGAAGCAGGCCGGGATAAACAGAATGACCCAGTTCACATCCTGCAGGAGGTGAAAAAACCTTTAAAGACTATTTGTAGTGAGGAGAAAACGATATGGAAGAATTTACTCTGCTGCTCGACGACAGACTGTGTGTTCAGTCTTATACGGAATCGAACACAGAAAAGATGTATTCGGCAGCTTCCTGCTTTGCATCTTTTTGTCGCCTCATCTTCGGATGTAAAGCAGAGCAAACATTTGCTCGGCATCGTTTGAAGAAGAAAAAAAGGAAAAACAAACGTAAACAGATGCACACTCACACACTCATCCGTTCACGCTTCCCTTCCTGTTGCTGCCTTTTGTCTTTACAATGCCACGCTGAATATGGTGAGAACATCTTTTCTGGAAACTAATACAAGACGTCAAACTGCATTTGTTCGGCGTGAGGATTAGAAAAGAAGATGTCGCGGTCTCTCTCCACAGCCGGTGGACAGAATAATTTGGTACCTAAACGTCTGATGAGACAATATGCTAATGTGGTTATAATATATGCCCAAAGAAAGAGTTGACAGCAGCGCTAATGCAGAATAAACACGAGGCTAATGCATGCGAAGGGGACGTGGACGTGTTGACATCAGACGAGATATTTACCGTCACGCGGACAAATACCTCAGCGAAACAAATGTAACACGTAATTTCACAATAAAAGGGCTTTTAATCGGAAGTAAACAACCTGGCAAATGACATTAGGGCTGAAATGAAGCTCTAGATCACAGAGCATGAGATTTGCTAATTAACAGGGGTAATTGGAATTAAACCAGGGCGTCACAAATAATGAAGCATTGGGAGAAGAGACGCGTCTTCACTGGAAATAAGATTCTCATGCTTGACATTTAACCCGAATCCAGCGTCTAATTTACCTCCGTGTGAAACCGGAGGAATTGAGTCGGTGGTGTTTTGTTTGTCGGAGGGAGGAGGAGGAGGAGGAGGAGGAGGAGGAGGAGGAAGAGGGGCGGCGTCGTGTGGGTTCGGCCTCTTGAGGAGGAAACGGACAAAAAGACAAACGGATGAATAAGATGTGTGAGATCTGGGAGAACTTCATCTTTACTCTCCGGCCACAGGGGAAGTCTCTCACTGTATTAGTTTATCTCCGGCTTCCATTCCTTTTCTTTTCTTTAGAAATCATTTACCAGTTTAACCTTTTTGAAGTTTTGGTTCCTCGTGGCCGTCGCTCCACAGTTCTTGTATTTTTCCAAACAAATCTTGTGTGATGTTGCTAAGAACATAAAATCCATTGATTCCTGTGCATTAGAAGAGATTTGTACTTAGAATTTAATAAATATAAAACCTCTCATGTTAAGATATTTTATAGATCTTTTCTTCTGTGAATTTGCTTCAGACACGTGAAAATAATAGTAATTTCTATAAAATGAAAAGAAAATTATCTAAAATTAATACAGTGGAGGATCTGTGCTAATGTTAAATCGAACCGGGAAAGACCATGATTCAAAAAGTATGATTTATTACACATAAAGGTGTAAAGTGCTGAATGAGTTGTGTCTTTCTAATACATCAGATGTTTGCTTCAGTCATTTTTGTTTTTCCTCATCTTATTTATATTTAATATTTTTGTCTTGAGCCTATTCGTGTATTTTCTTCTGCGTGAAGGTAGAAGAGAATTTACTGTAAACATAAACTGCATTGTGTCAACAGTATTTTAGATTTAACAAAACCTCTTTGAGATTATATTACTGCTCTTTCAAAAAGTAAAAACATAAAAAAGGTCCAGTGTCAGTATCTTGACGGCTTCTCGTGTCTCGATTCAACAGATCTAGATGATAAATCCAATACAAGAGAACTGCATTTGATGTATTTTGTCTGTCTTTTCATAATAATGCATGTAGCTCTGTGCACGTTGGAGATCTTAAGACGCAGCTCAGCACAGAGCTCTACTGCTGCAGCCTCAGCGGTGGTAGCGGTGGGCGGCTGTGCAGGGTAGCGGCGAGCCCTGGGCCTCATTAGTCCTATCAGTGGACGGCCTTGTTAGCCCTAACAAGTCGCCGGCTGACAGCTCCATTCAGCCGCCGCAACCCCCACAAGAGAAGTGACAGCTTTAACTGTGGTGCAGAGCGCCGCCGATTTACGGGCCGCGCCCGCGCTCTCTTAACCAGATTAGTTCTTTTTACATTAACAGAGGAAAAGTAGGGCAGATGTCTGTATGACTGGTTGTAAATTCGATAATGACCACCGTGTTAATCCCCCCCCTTCCTCACCCACCCACTCACCCCTCCTCCTTCCACCTCCTCATGCACGGCCCTGTACGGCAAGTCCAGGCTGGGACCTGGCTGGTAACAGGATTACCAATGAGGGAACCCTCTGTGTGGTGATGTGTGTGTGTCTGTGTGTGTGTGGGGGTGTGTGTGTGTGTGTGTGTGTGTGTTATAATTGTTGTTGGTGGCGGCTGGTTGGAGGAGTAAAGTGAAAACTAAGCCTAATGTGGGAAATAGAGAGAATTAATGAGAAAATGATTAGAGAGACGTCAGGAACAAATCCCTTCGTGTTCTTCACATATTTCTCTGAATCTGATTCTTGGATTTGATTCCTCGAAGGTTGTTTCAGTTAAAAACAACTCTTGTTATGAATATTTTTCATAATAGTATGTATAACTTTGGTTCTTGTTGTTGTTTGAGGTCAGGAGCATTAAAAACATATTTGAGACTCTTCTCTGACTCTCAAGGCTCATTATCGTGTTTTTATACTTTGAATACACACTTTCATATACACACATTTTTATGTGTTTGAGTCAAAAAATGGAAACAAATCTGAAGAATCTAAATCTTCTTCTTGGGCTTTTTGTTACCTTAGTGACAGATTTTCCAACAACAACAAAACACAACTGTTTCTCCGGCAACACGTCTCCTGAAAACAAAGTAAAAAACAATCTGTTTGTGTGAGATTTTAATATCCCTCCAGATTTAATGTCATTTTCCAGCTTGTAAAGATTCCGACTCTGATCTCTGCTCTCGATCAGTTTCGGATTAGCTCTTGTTATTTCCCCTCATCCTCTCGTCTTTTTTAAATCTTGTTCTGGGGAGAAATCCACTTTGGATTCGCAGCTTTGTGTATTTTTTGTGTATTTTTTTGCAGCCTTGTTGTTTTTCCCGGGACGGTTCCGGGCCGCGGTGCGTTCAGGGTCTTCTCCCTCTTCCTCTCCATTAGCTGATCGGTGTTGTTGTATTTGGGTGGCCGGGGCTGGTACCTGCACCCACCCACCCACCCCCATGCTGCTGCACCCCCCCACTGCACCCCCCTGCACCGCCGCCTGATACGATCTGAACTGATGTCCCGCCTGGGTCGTTTTTCTTTTTTTTTTTTTTAAATCTCAGAATCCCTCAGACTGGTCCGTCCACCGAGCCACTTTCTTCATCACCTATTAAAATCAAAAGCCCCAGTCGTTTGGAGAGGACCGCTGGGATCTGGGCTTTAATTAAATTACATTATTGTTAACGTCAGCTTTGCCGAGGCCGGCGATGTCGCGTGCACTTTGCCCTCCTCCTCCTCCTCCTCCTCCTCCTCCTCCTCCTCCTCCTCCTCCTCCTCCTCCTCCTCCTCCTCCTCCTCCTCACCTCTTGACAGACATATAGAGGAGAAGGAGGAGGAGGAGGAGGATCACACATACACGCAGTAATGTATTCTAATGTTCCCCTCCTCTCCTCCCATTGATTTGAATTTTTAAAGTGATGGAAGCTGGTGGAGTCGTGTTATGCAGGGAATATGTTCACAGTGAATATTCAATTAGGCCGCTCGTACTTTGTATACATAAATGTAACGGTGTGACGGCGCCGGCTAATCCGTAGTGAAGGGCCCTCGCGTGGAGCTGCGTGTAATGTGATCCGCTCTGAAATGTTTGATAAGAGACGTACGTTATGAATAAACATGTAAATATGTGCTTTGTATGTACAGAACATCCGACAGCAGCGTTCTCACTCCTTTCATCCTCTGGGTTTGACCGTTGTTTCCACTTTGGTTCTTCCGGAACTAGAATATATCTTTATTTCTTTTCCTCAGACCGGACCACGTTACGCCTTCGTTCAGGGTTTTTTAAATTAATTTTATTTATGATTTGTTTTGCTGGGAAGATAAACTAATTGGCCTGGTGGAAACCCCCCGAATGTCTCACCCTCCGAGCCCCTCGTGTCTATTATGAACAGAGCGGTGAGGTGTCACTAATGTGGTTCTATTGGTCGGTTTGCAGGCCCGAGTCTGTGCATGGACACACACACACTAACACACACACACACACACACACAGACACACACACACACACACAGACACACACACACACACACACACCTCCTCCTCTCCCTCTCTTCACTCGTGTCCTGTTGATCGTCTGAAGCTGGTCCGACAGGTCACTCACTTTTCAAACGATGATCTCAGCTCTAAAGAACCAGAGCAGTTTATTCAGATCTGTTATATACGTTTGATTTTATATCAATAACTTTTATCAACATTGATTGGTTGGTGTCTCGCAGTGTGAAGTAAATATGACATAAAATAATCAGAATGTCACAAAGAAAGATAAGAGAATCACCATTTGGAACTTAGAAAACCATAAAATAATCGGAATGATACAAAGAAAGATATGAAACAATACAAAGTCCACACCATAACAATGAGAACCATAAAATGAAACTTAGAAAACCATCAAATATTCAACTAATATACATATTTAATATAACATACATATAGGATATACAATTAGGACGATAGAGCCAATGGATGAAGCAGTTTTGATTAAACCTATTTAGTAATCATACAATTCAATTTCTCTCACTCAGCTCTTGTCCACTCCCAGCATGTCTGTTCACTTTATTAGGTACAACTAGCATTATTTATAGCCAGATATTTCAAATGATCATAAATGAAGACATCTATAAACAATAAACCAGGCAAAATGAAGAGGTTTTAAGTTTGTGTTTTAAAGATTTCAACACGTTGAGTTTACTCAGGTCCTCGGTGCTCCGGGCAGCTTTGGTTTATACTTTGCTGCTGCATGAAACCAGTGCTTTAAAGATATGTAGGAGATTTAAAATCTGACAGGAAACCAGTTTAAGGACGATAGTACACTTGAGATCTCTTCTTCACTCCGGCTGCAGCTGATTTATGACGTTTCTGGGTTTGACCATACCTGCTGGATATTAAAGCTTCAGCTTCTGGGTGTCATCATGATTGAAAATATAAAAAACATATATTTTTTAAGGCACCCCCCCTTCACTGTTTCTCTCTGGATCCACATTTTCCAGCCTCTCGTGACCATTTAAGTGAATTAGCGGATGTCGGCGTCACTGGCCGTGAAAGGGTCGCTCCTCGTCCAATTACCGGCTCCACCTCGTTAACTCCTTCAGCGCCGGGCCTCTGCCACTTCTTTAACGTGAGATTAATTACGCTAATGAGCTTAAGCACGAGCGCTTTCATCCCAAACTGTGGGCTCAACAGCAATTTGAAGACGTTTTAATTTGTATTTGACACTAATTAAATTTTTTTTTTTTTTTTTTGCTGCTGCTGCTCCTTGTGTGAAGTGACCTCGGACGAGATGCTTCCAAAGTGGTTTTGTCTCATCGCAGTTCAAAAGTTATTGTAATGTCCTGGAAAGAAAAACTCAGAATTCTACTTTTCTGATTTAAAAAATGTTGAAATTGTTTCTTTATTGACTGATGTCTTGTGATTTAAGCAGATGTCTTCTTTAAGGATTCTGCTGCTGCTGCACATGTTTTCCTCCGTCAGTCCAGCGGTCGACTTCCTCGTGAGCCCGAGTGTCCCATGAATAAATCACAGCGTTTCCATAATTGATTGGAGAGAAAAGCTGTAGATGTGATAATCGCTGGCAAAACTCGCACGGCGGCTAATTGAAAACATTCCTGACGAGCTTCCAGATGAAGTTGTCGTTTCCCTCTCGGGTCCAAACTCAGGGAGAAATTCCACTTTTTCCGCAGTTTTGAGGAAGTCGACAATTTCACCGCCTATTTTTACCAATATGTCATTCATCACGATAATAGATGTATCCGATGTTAATGGCGATAGTTTATAAAACAGCTTATTAACCTTAATGACAGTGTGATCTTTTACAATTGATAGGTTGTCTCACCTTCAATTACACTGAGTGATGATGATACAGATTTAATTGATGCCTAAGTGCTGTAATGGTATTATTTTTCTTCTCATGGCCGTACAGCAGCTCATCAGAGTCTGTGGGCTTTTCCCTTATTGTCTGTTTGTCTGTTTACACGTCTGCTCTCTGGGGCCCGAGAGCCACGAGAATTATTTATCACAGTGTAGAAAGACTTTGTGTTACTGTGGAATAGAGGAAACACAAGCTGAGGACGTGCACAACTCTGTTAAAGCTGTGTTCGGCCTCCAGGGAAGATAAAGGCGTCGTGGACGTGGAGCAACAGAAAGAAAACAGAGAGAATCTGTGTTCCTGCGTCGTCCTCTCGCTCCTCTGCCGTCCGTCTGTCTGTGCGTCCGTGTCTCCGCTCGGTCGCAGTGTTTCCGAGGCACAGATGCACATTCAGTCCCGTGTTCTCCGACGTCTTAATAGTGTTAACCCGTCAGCTGTCCCCAAAACCCAGGACACAAGCAGCTCCAGTGTTTTCGCCGCTAAGCCGGATTTTCACTCGTTCTCGCCGAGCAAGTCGCCAACACAATTCTCCGCTCTGTTCTGCTTTTCTTCCTCCTCCTCCTCCTCCTCCTTCTTCTCCTTCTCCTTCTTCATGCTCTTGTAGTGAATTCTGCTCTCTGCAACAAAAACTACATTAAAATGCTTTTAATTATGAGAATCTAGATTTCAGAAATAAGGTTTTTATCACAAAACTGAGGAGAATGGTTCTCACACTTTGATTTTATACTTCAGGAGCAACTTAAGCTTCATAGTCTGAAACTGGAGCATTTTTGATTTGTGTTTTTAGGAGTTTATTGGCTTTTAAATAATCTAGAAGATTTGCAGCTCATTTGGTAAGACAGCGATATTTTTTAATATGCACAAAAATCGTGTTTCTAGCACCGAATATCAAAAATCACTCGAGTACCAAAAGTGACCTGGTATCTGTTTTTACTATTTTTATTTTTTGCTTTTTCTTAACTTATTGAGTGAATGTTGGAGCTGCTTGTGTTAAAACATGATTTTAAAAAGGATTGTACCTATGTTAAAAGATATTATTTTGTCATCTGCATTTCTAATTTTTCTTTAGTATTGAGCCGACGATGCTGCCAGAAATTATACCACAATAAAAACAATTCCATATTGTCGATATCGCCAATTATCATGATAAATGTTGCGTTAATATTTATTTCTTTTAAGTTTAAAGACTGATTTTTACTGGTGGATGAAGGTTTAAAGGTTTAAAACTCCTTCATGAGCAGATACTTTTCACTTTTCAACATTTTACAAATCTGAGATGAATTTTGTTTTTTGCCTCAAGTTTTACATCCATATACATTTGTAACCTTTTGTTTTAAAGTTTTTGATGAAAATGATATTGCAATAATTATGGATATTGATTTATTGCTCAGCCCAGGTCTTTGTTTAAATGTTCTTCTGGAAGTTTACTTCATTTAAAATCACATCAAACTCTTCATCTCTTTTACTTAACTTCACCCAGAATACTCCACCTTTACTTTCTCTCATCCGTTTGACTGCAGGACATCAACTTCCACTCTCCTCCTCCTCCTCCTCCTCCTCCCGTCTCTCTCTCTCTCTCTCCTCCACTCTACATCTCCTCCTTCGCTCTCTCTCCCTCTCGCTCGGCCTTTGTCTACTGCCTCGGTGTGTGTGACTTTGTCCTCCTCTGCGTCTTTCACACTCCCTCTCCGTCTCCATCGCTCTCTGTCCCTTCGCATCGGGCCGAGGGACGCTGGGCGCCTGTGACAGTGCGCCTAATTAAGACGTAAAACTGTGGGCAGCAGGTTTCTGAAGGTTACACTGTCTATACCGCGGGAAGTGATAAAGAATGGAGTCACTGATGACATGTGACGTTTTCACCGGGGATGATGCAAACCGCTGCTAATGAAGCCGGGGCGAGGGAGGAGAGAGCGGAGGGGACAGGGGGCCTCTGTGTGTGTGTGTGTGCGTTAGTGTGTGTGTGTGTCTGTGCAGTGTTCGAGGCCTTTGGGATTTCAGGGCAGAATATTTGAGTCAATTAGACAGATCGGGTGCGTGAGAGTTGCTTCTCTAGTCTCAGTCACCGATAAGTTACTTCTCTGGTCCTGAAGCTGTGATGGTTCATATGTCGTAGAATCGTCCCTGGGGCTGGGAGATGATTCAATATTGTCTTTTATGGACTTTCAGGTGGAATCATATCAGATTTGTGAGGATTCAGGTCAAATTCATGATCCTCTGACAGGTTTTGCCTGAATCAGATCTATCAATATATTGTGATTACAGCAGAGTTTAATTTAAATACAGTTTCCTGTTTTTGATACTGGAAACTTTGGTCTTTTACATGTCATTCATCGATGATAAATATATTATTTGTTAACATGCTTATAATCCACACATTAAGATAATAGAAAAGCAGGACAGGGTATCATGAAAGTTTTGAATCCTAGTGTCTATTCAATACTTGAATCATGTAACTGACATTTTCTTGTTTGTCATCACTGTTGTTGATATTGGAGAAAACAGATCTATCAATATATTGTGATTACAGCAGAGTTTAATTTAAAATCTTTGAGGCTTTGGGTTAGATTTTAACAGTTTCCAGTATTTAATACTGGAACATTGGTCTTGTACATGTCATCCATCGATATAAATATAAATATATTTAATATGTTAACATGCTTATAATCCACACATTAAGATAAAAGAAATTAGGACAGGGTATCATGAAAGTTTTTAATCCTAGTGTCTATTCAATACTTGATTCATGTAACTGACATTTGCCTGTTGTCGTTCTGTGTTCCTTTGTTTTCGAGAGCATCTTTTTAAATTATTAATTGATCCACAAACACATTTTTTCTTTACCCATCGAGGGAAAAACACAAAACCCTAAAGTCGTTACTGCCTCAACTAGACAAAGATGAAATGAGGCTGCATCCAAACACATTCCCGTCCAGACGCCGCGTCCGTGTCACGTTCCCTCGCCTCTCGGCGGCGGCTGGCGGGCGATCAAGGCCGACGCATCCGCAGCGAACGTATGAAACCTGTTTTCTGTAAAAACATAAAAGCCGAAGCACGAAAGCAAATGCATAAAACATGGTAGCTGGCGTTTTCCCTTCAGTGGAAGTGATGGTTTGCAGCAGAAACTTGCAAACTTGCAAAGACGGGTCCCGTCCCGGCAGCGTCATATGTGCGTCCTCCCGGTGAAATATCCTCGGAGACTCGTGGTAATAAATGCCGCGGCCACCAACCTCGCCATTAGGAAAACAGCAGCGACATTAGCCTTTTTAATGCCTCGTAATAGAAAACGCCGCCGCTCTCCACACTGCTGAATAATTACTCTCGATGTATCGAGTGTTCGCGATGAGGCCTCGGGCGACTGGGAATGTCTCTGGTCTCCAACATATGCAAATAAATTAAGATAATGCAGGCGGCGCTCAGATTTACGCTGACGGCGGCGGCGGGAGAAGTTGAGGCGAGTGTTGACCCGACGCCGAGTCTGGAACCCGGTTTAATTAAACAGTGCAATCAGTGTTACTGCAGGAAGAGAGCAGCTGATAAATCAACAGGATGATTCCACTCCTGATATTATCAGATGCTCCAGTAACGTCCAGATGTGTTAATAAGACTTTACACAACATCCCAATGCAGCTAAGCCATGATTTCCTTTATTCATTTAACTGTTTTCTTTGTGTTTCGAATAAATTAGTGATGGTTTTAAATATCAGAGATGAAAAACACGTAAATCACAAAATTCTTTAACCTGCAAATGTCCAAAAATTCTGCTCGATAAGTGATTTTAACGGATTAAACCGATTTGAATTCTCTACTCGCATAGTTTCACAAGTCATGTTATTTACACAACGTCCCAATCCATGATTTCCTTTATTCAATAAATCATTTTCTTTGTGTTTCGAATAAATTATTGATGATTTTAAAATATCAGAGAAGAAAACAAACGTAAATCACGAATTTTAGAGATTCTTAAACCCGCAAATGTTTAGAGATTCTGCTCAATGAGTTATTTTAACGGATTAAACTGATTTTAAGCTTCTGCTCACATAGTTTCACCATTCATGTAATTTCTTCCTCGTGTCTCTTTTACCTGGAACTATTGCCTGCACTGCCCCCAGAGGATTTCTGGTTGCACTGCTCTTTCATTAGCATAGATACCTTTCAGAAAGACGTACAAAAAGCTGAAACGAACATGCGAGTGCAAACAGACGTCGTCTATAAATACGTATCTAACATAAAGTTTAAATTCTTGATATGTCCAAAACAACACGTGTGTATGTGATGAAGATGTGAAGCGTTATTAGCGTCACAAAACTTTTGAGGTTAACTATTTAGCTTCCTCTGCATCAACAGTCTTTCCTCTGCTGGATGTTTGTAAGAAAGAGAAGATACTTCACTCTTTCCATAGTATGTGTCAGTCACAGGAACATGTACTACGTGTTACTAAAACACACGTGTGCGCTCACGCCTTCACAGGAAGTCATTCGCCCGCAGCTTCGTGTTTGTCGGTTCCTGAGAGAGAAAAAATAAAATCAGACATGTTGGAAAGTGAGAACAGACTCATTTGCATAAATCCGAAAAAAAAAACTAGAAAGTCAAGGTGTGAAGAGCTCCGTCACCTGGGGAATCAAACGGTGGTGCGTTGATGGTTTTTCTCGTTGACGCTGATCTGGACGACGTCCAAGCTTCAGCGTTGACGGACAGGAAGTAGAGATTCCTCCCTGCAGCCGGACAGGAAGTAGTGATTCCTCCCTGCAGCCGTGCAGGAGCAGATAGAGACGTGAGAGGAGCTCTTGACGCTTCATTTGTCTTTACAGAGGTAAACACTGTCTGTTGTATAAAGGCCGGCGCATGCTTCTGCAACGGCGTCTGCGGCTTTTCACGCCGCTGTGTCGACAAACTCGTTTTAATTTATGGTTCCTCAAGTGTTGCGCTTGATGCAAAGCAATTCCCTGCCAGACCACTAGGCAGAGTAATGTTTTTTGTCGAAGTCGGCTCTTCTTCGTGTGTGGCAGTCGTCGTCGTCGACAGTTTATTTACATCGCGGTACTTTTTGTAGTTGTACTATTGTCATAATTTCGGATCTCTTCTGCCAAGTGCTCTTCTATTTGGTCCATATTCGTTCTTCTAAATCTTCTGTGATTTTCTTCCGGTTCCGGGCATGAAACCGGAAATGCGACTCCGGTAAGGATGTAGTCGGCAGACCAATCACAGCCTTGCGGGCTGCGTGACGCTTGCGGAGCTTTGCCGTCTAGTTAGAAAAATTGGGAGACGCACCTAAGAAGGGATACGTAAGGAAGGAAGGGCTCTTGCGGGCCCCTGAAAACGAAAATGAAGCATGCGCCGGCCTTAAGTCGTGGAGGAGATGGAGGAGGAGATGGAGGAGGTGTGGTGCAGTTTTCAACCCACCGCTCCCTGAGCTGCTAAATCTCGAACTCGGCCGCCGTGCCGCAGCCGATCCTCGCTCCACTTCACTGGTGTGAGCGTCTGAGCCCCAATGTGAACTCTAGCCCAAATCTGACACACTGGCTCTGGCCATATGCAAGCTTTTCACCCCTCCTCCCCCCCGTTCGTGCTGGTGTTGTGAGTACACGAGTCATGACTGTTGGCTGTGGAAACGTTCTGACTCACATAACCCCCCCCCCCTCACGCAAAAGATCTGGGCCAAGCTCCTTCAGACCCGGGCCAGGCCAGGGCCATTTCTGCATAAGACTCTTAATTGATTTGATAGACTCGTGCACTGTTCACACACTCCCCCCCCCCTCTCCAAACAAACAGGCCGCCGAAGACTCGTCTCTCCATTGAGACAAAGACGCCGGGCCCGCCCCTCCGCTAGCTGAGGCCGGCGCTCGCCTGCGAAGGCAAACGCCGCGCTGCCAAACTTGTTAATTTCACTGCCGGGCCTCGGGGAAGGTTTGAGCCGGGCGCCGATTCATCATCACCCCCCCCCCTGTTCTTCTAGCAACTCCCAGGTCAACCAGAGTCGACTCGGGTTCACAGGCGCGTTTGTTCAGAGAAGCAGATGAACCACAGCAGTTGTTTTCATCAGGACGGATTTAGGCGTCGCACACTCGGAGAGCTGCAGCTGCACGTGGAACCGTGTGGCGTAAAGATAGAGTGCAAGCGGGAACTCAACACAGTTTTGTGTCAGAGCTCGAGCAGCAGCGAGCCGGAGGGAAGATCAGGGCTAATGGGTCAACTCTAAAATAAATGAAATCTCAAAACACCCAAATTAATAAACGTAGAGAGCATTTTGCTTTTTGTTTTGGCGATTAGAGTTAACATGAAAAAGCTGTTTATGTTATCGGCTTCAGAAGTGACATCGGGATCGTTTAAAGCTCAAGGAAATGCGATGTGGACAAGAGATATAAAGATATATGAAGAGATATAAAGAGATATGAAGAGATATAAAGAGATATAAAGATAAATGAAGAGATATAAAGATATATAAAGATATATGAAGAGATATAAAGATATATAAGGCACCAATAGCCAACAATAATTAATCATATTAAAAATTAACCCACTTGTAGAAGCCAGTTCCCAGATGAGCCTGATTTCTTTCTTGCAAATATCAGTTCAAGGCAGGCGGATGTTTTTAAACTCTTAAAGTTGTTTCACTGCAGCTTCTTCTTAATGTGTGCATAACATATGTTTGTGTGTGAAAACATTTTAATATTAGTCTTCTGGAAGATGCTCAGTCCTGGATGTTTCCTCCAACTGAGCCCGAGATAATTCACTTTACCTGAAAACCTCATAAAACCTGAGTTTTACAGTTTTCCAGCAGCAGCAGTAAAAAAAACTCCTGATTAAAAAATCTGTTCCCAGTTTGTCTCCCGTGTAAATTTATCCCGTTACACAGATTTGTCTCCGTTCCCGCAGCCGAGTGGGGTTTGCTCCATGCATGTTGGGTAAATAGCCTGCAGTTGGTCCACCCAGTGTGTGTTAGCGCTCACGTCTTCCACGCTCAGGTCACATTAGCCCAGTTCTCACAGTTTGGAGCCCATGTGGAAAAGAAGAGAGACACACAAACACCTCGCTGTCGTCAGCGTAGCTTCAGGCTCCTTCACGCTGTTATATTTCCATCATCGCTGGCCGATGATCACATTATTTACTGCTTGTATTAACATGCGGCTTGATAAGCATATTTTCCTCAGTAGAGCTAACAAGATGCTTTATCACCGAGCTCGTCCACCCGCTGTAGCAGGACGCGTTTCCCCCCCGTTAGTTTACAGCCTCGTAAATAACAACTTGTTCTCCCGCTGAGATTTAAAGCTGAGAGTTTCTGCTGTAATGTCAAATCCAACTTTGAACATGAAGACATATTTTGGTCGTGAATTATGAGCCGTGAACCTTTGGTGCAAATCAACTGTGCTCTGCTAAATAAGCAGAACACCTCCTGGAATATATACAGCCACTACAACACAGTAAATACAATACATTAATAAAATAAATGCTTTTTCTTAGCCTCTAATTTTATTTTTAGAGGGGGAAAAGGAACATTTTGCCTTTTTAAAATTTTGTAAATCAGTTTTGTGGGTTAAAAACACAATAGTTAAAGAATAATTTTGTATAAATAGTATGTAACAGTTGAGTAGATGCAAACATGTCACATCCACACATCTGAAATCTTATATATTTATTTTTTTATAATTAAACAACTCATTTAATGTAGAATACGAATAAACAACATATTTAATGATTATTTAAAGGCAAAATATTAAAGCAGAAAACCTCACACACCCAAATTGACGCAGAGTTAATTTTTAAAATATTTGAAAAATGAAAATGTGTGTTTGAAATATAACTTTTCTGTCTGTCAGAGTCGAACACTAACAACTCAGCTACAGATGTTGTCGCGCTGACGAGAATAAAATGACACCAAATTGTCAGAGAAGCTAATAATAACTAATTCATCGAGCCACAACACAATTATCTCCGCTGTGCCTGTGATTAGCCGGCGTCCCATTAATGCTTCTCTGACTTTTTCTGTCTGTAATTGTCGTTAATCACGTCGACGGCAGGAAGACGTCTTCTCTTTTCTTGGCGAGTTCACGTCGACACGTCGTTAGCGGCGAATCTGCATCTTTAACGAGTTGATTAACCACGAGCGGAGAAACCAGGGCTGTGATCTCTCTCTGGATTATCACGTCTGAAGGTTCAATGATTCCATAATCACACAAATATGAGGTGTTGAATTCCTAGTTCAGAATCCCTATGAACGTATACATGAATATTTGTTTAAAATTAAACTCAGGTGACCGATTAAAAAAACATTTTATTCATTATCGTGCACGAGGGACATTGTTTTGGTGGCAGGTTTTAAATAAACACATGCAAATCATCATAAAGTCAATATTACAAATACAAATCTGCAGATGACTGGGACAAAAACACAGAATTATTAAGTTCAGCAGATTCATTGTCGTACAATTAAAGGAGATTTAGCTTATTTGTTTGTCCTGCATGTGCATGAACGTCCATATCTTCTTCCTGAAGCTGCAAATTCTCTATTTTTTAATATTCAGAATAAATATAAACACATGTACAGTATCTTCTGCCTTTTTTACTTTCTTCCATGCTTTTATTTTGTATTTTTTCCCTGCGCTTGCTCCAGATTCAGTGGAGGTCAGGGTCGCCCCAGCCCGGCCTTCCCCTCTCACCTCTCAGCCGGGCGCCTCGCCAAAACCATTTCCTCCTGCATTAGCCTCATCAGGGACTTTAATGTGTGCCACCCTGTAGGAGAGGAGCCGCCCTGGCACGTGCACAACACACACACACACAGACACACACACGGACACACACACCACCTCGTCTTGACAGCTCACTCCAATTACTGGCCCTCGCTGTCGCATGGCCTGCATCTCGGCTCAGAGCAGATCGCATGTGACCCCGTGCAGCATGCCGCCGGTGGAGGGGGAAGAGGGGGACCCATGCAGGGAGCAGGAGCAGCAACACACACACACACAACACACACACACATTAACACACACTGAAGGGCCACTTTCCAAAAATCGAGGCCAATCAAAGAGTTCCATTCCAAAACGAGATCTTCAGCACTTGAGAATTTATCTGCTCGCTCACACAGAAACACGACTGGCATGAGAGGAAAGCACATTGCTGCTAATGAGTCGCTCTAAGACCTTTATTTACAGAAAGGTTTGTGAGGATTGAATCGTCTGTTTTTAAAATATTGACAGATTAAAATTCAAGGCAACAAAGTTTGGCCCAGATGGACTTTAAACATATTTATATCTGGGTAGAAACTGTTTTTGTCTTCAACTCCAGACGAGAACAGAGGAAATGTTCCATCGGTCGTTTGAAGCAGCAGAAACACCTGATGTGAAAAGAAAATTTTGATTAATAAGTGATAGGAAACCATTTTTACCTCCTGTTGATAACAGAGGTCAGTGAAAAGTAGATCAGAGTCGGGACCCGGACCTTTAAAATATATATCAAGTATATTTTAGCCGAAGTAGCTTTTCTGCCCTTTGCAGTATTGGTAAAAGATCCAAGGAGAAGATATTAAGCTGGATTCTGACCAAAATGTTGAAATGATGTTAGTGTTTATGTTACATTTGGTCCAGTTGCCTAAAAAATTGATTTATTTATGATGCTTTTGCCTTTTTTTGGGTTTGGGTTCACAAAACACTGAATCCCTGCTGGGTTCAGGTCAAGTCGAGCATTGGCCGATTTTCGGTCACTTTCTTTTTTTGTAAATATCTCTGCTTGTCTGCAGGAATTCAATAGCTGTGTGCAGATTGTGTCAGATTCACTGTTGATCCCATTTAAACTCTAAAATACGATATTGGTTATAATGCAGATCTATAATACATATTCGCTGCATCACGGATTTATCAAGATGGGAATTTGCACATGCACAAAAAACAACAACCTGATAGATGGCTTCTCTGGATATGGATTTTGTTTCTGTCTTTCTCTCGTGCAGGAAGAAGAAAACTACATCTTTTTGCAAGTTTTCTCTTTTCAAAATTCCTTGATGCTGTTAATCCGGATTTTGTTTGTGCACTTTTTAAATATCTAAACGCACAGAAGGACCCTGAGCTGTGAGCGAGGTTCACTCCTTTTAGCGCCGAGCAGAGAACCAAACTGTGCACGGACTTTCCAGCGGCACGAGGAGATGCTTGTTGATGGGGCCGCGACCCGGAGACATGAAGTGAGCGTATGTTTTTGCTGCAGCTCTGAGTGTTTGTGGCGTCTCTCCTGGAGGACGGCTGCGGCCCTGACACATAATTTAAAAGTACAGATGAGCCCACTGGCTTGTTTCTGAGGACGCTGATACTCGGTGGCACCCAAAGGAGAAATTAACAAATATGGGGGGGGAGCCCTCCCGTCTTTATTTTTAGTTTGTAGTCCCTGCTCAGAAGGTTTGCACATGTTGTGTGAGCGTGTTGTGCTGCAGATCTGAGCTTTTGGGACACGGAGCAGCTGTGTGTGTCTGTGTGTCCACTGCACAACTGGCTTCTTTGTATTTTTTCGGGATCCTGCTGCAGTTTGAATCGTCGTCTTCTCACGTTAGTCGCACTTCTAGGATGAATTTTGCAGAAAAACAATTTCTCGTATATCTTCCGTTGCCAGTTAGCACCTGAGAAACTTACATACATTTTAAAATGCCACGATTTCCCTTCTCCGGTTCCAATCCTCCCACCTAACTGCTCTTCCGATCGCCACTTACATTTTTAGAAAAACACACAGACGGTTGGATAAAAAGGCTGAAACTCAAAGTGTCACGACCCTGTGGACGTATTCAAACTTCCATCAGGAGAACACAAAGCTCAAAAACCGGTTCTCATCGGCCCAGAAGCTGCGATTGACGAGCTCTTCTTACAAGCATCTGATTAGCACAACCAGCTAAAAGGGCCGGAGTGTTTTTTGTGAATGCGTTACACGACAAATGTTCAAATCTGCAGCTTGTGGGCCTCATGTAGGAAAGGGAGGGAGAGGGTCTATCACTTCGGGGGGTCAGGAATCAGGCTATCAGCTGGTTTACACCTTCCACACAAGTATCTTTGTACCAGGAGAAGGTGCAGTCTATCAACTGGCTCTCTCATCTCAGATCATCAGCCTGTCTCAGTCACTTAAACACATATCGGCCTCGGAACAATCTCTCCTCTGTCTGATCCTCCTGGCCCGGCTCCACGCCGCTCCTCCTCCTCCTCCTCCCACCGCCTCCTCCTCCTCCTCTCTCCCATGATTATTTTATCATTTTTAAATTCTTCATGCCGCATCGCCGTGGCAGCGGCCCCGCTACAGCAGAGTGGCGCGTTGGCCATACAGTACATTCACACTACAGTTATTTGGACGGCGCTCCGGCGTGGCTCTGTCCCGGTCCCTCGGTTGGATTCTGCGCGTCCATTAGTGCCATCTGTGCCTTCCTGCACCGTCTGTGAGGGCCGCGCCGGCGCCAGAACCATTGGCATTTCCCTGGAACAACCAGAGGGACGGTGCCCAGAGCTTTTAGCTGCCAATGATGTGCGCGCTTACTCTGACAAAACCCAGGGACGGGCGGGGCGGTGAGTGGCGAGCAGGAGGCCCAGACAGGAAACAGCTGCACCTACAGTACAGTGTGGCGTCCGTGCTCAGGCTTCACGAGGAAGCACTTCTCCCTGCAGCCGCTGACAGATGATCCAGAGTCAGAAGCTGCTTCACGCTTTGCTGCGGAGACGTTTGGCTGCAGCATGTTGACCGAGGGACGAGCTGCAGGAATAAACACACACAGGCTGATGGATGCTGCAGAAGCAAACAGGAAATGGAGGAATTCATGCCTCTTGTCCACATTACTGCAGAGTTTTTAAACCCCTGAAATGTAGAAGTTCGAAAATGCTTCTTGCTTCATGTTCAGTTCTGGTCGAGTCAGAACTTGACAGGCTACGATTTTAGATCCTGACATCTGATGTCCTGCAGTTTTCAAATACTTGAGTGTTATCACCGACGACCGAGGGACGAGCTGCAAGAATAAACACGTACAGGCTGAGAGATGCTTCAGTAGCAAACAGGAAATGGAGGAATTTGGCCCAATGCTCGATCCACAGTACAACGGCCTCAGTGTTGCTTCATTAACGCCTTTTGTCCACATTATTGCAGAGATTTTAACCCCTAAAATTTAGAAATTTGAAAATGTTTCTTGCACCATTTTGGTTTGAAGATGTATTTTGAATTCTGGACCAACGCAGTCACCAGCATTCTCTCCCTGATTAGTTCTGGTCGAGTCAGAACTTGACGACAAGCGGTGAATGCAAAGCTAACAGTTCCACCTCGTTGTCACTCGAGGATAGAAGCCTACGATTTTAGATCCTGACATCTGATGTCCTGCAGTTTTCAAAGACTCGAGTGTGATCACCGATTGTTTCCAAAGAGCAAGTGAATGAGATTCTAATTGTTCACTTGGACTCACTGGTTAACTGGTTAGATTCCGGTGTTCAAGGGTCAAGTCATTGGCGTCTTGAAGATAATGTCTCAAGTCTGTGTTTAGGATATTGTTGTCAGTTATCACTTGGAACCAAAGAGGCGTTTATTCCATCAGTCACATGTCACACTGACCTCATGATAATCTGGATTAACAATATGTTTATTTCCACTTTACTGGTTAGGCTGATTATTCTTCACTTACTTGTAATAGGAGGTCGATTTCAGCTCCAGAACGTCGTATTCAAGGGTTCGACTCCGCAGCATCGTAAAGGAGGAAGTGTTTTTTATTTATTTATTAACGTGGTCCTCCCATGTACCTTATGTGCCTCGATTATCTGTGTTCATCTCTTTACAATGAGAAGAAGAAATGCCCGAGTTGTCAGCGAGCATCATGTATTTGGCCGAGTCTCAGGTGGCTCTGATTTCCCAGCAGGCCAGATGGCTGCGCTGTGTGGGCAGTGTGTGTGTCTGTGTGTGTGTGTGTGTGTGTCTGTGTGTGTGAGGTGCTGTGAGAAGAGGGCCAGCAGCCTCGCGGAGGGAGGATTGCTCACACTCTGGCGTCCTCCTCTGTCCTCGTGCAGCTGTGCTTCGTCCGTCCAACTTGAACTTTTAATTTGTTCAATATGTGTCCGAGGACGGAGGAGAAGAGAACACATGTCTGGAGGCCGAGGTTTCACAGGCGGGGGGGGGCGAGAGGACGGAGAGAGGACACCGTGTGGCGTCTCTCCGTCCAGAGAGGACGAGTGAGGATCTGATAAAGGAACAGTTCACACTTTATTTGTCAAAGGGAGAGAGGGGGGGTTTCTAACACGGAGAAGTAGTTTGGTGAATTGCACCAACATGATAAAACAGACCAGGAGAAGATATTGAGCTGGATTCTGACCAAAATTTTGAAATGACGATTGTGTTTGGGTCATTTTTGGTCCAGTTGACTGAAATACTTCACTTCTTTATGCTGCATGTGTTTGTTATTGGGGAGAACTTCAAACTGGGTTCAGGTTAGTGGTGGGGGAAAAAAGCGATTCTGTTCAGTATCGCGATATTTTGGGCCCGCGATTATATCGATACTGTAGCACAAAGTATTTTTTATTTTTTTTATATTTATTTACAATTATATATGTAACAGCCCCTGGCTGGCAAAGCATGGCGAGGAGAGTTTCAGAGTTTAAAAGATACCTAGTGTGTATGTGGAAAGGATGTTCTCCACTGCAGGAGATATAGTAACGTTCCAGAGGAACTTTAACATCTGAGCATGTTGACCAACTCCTTTTTCTCAACAAAAATGCCAATATTCCCAAATGAACTTAACATTTTGGGTCATTGCAGATTGAGCTCAGTGTTCATGTGAGAGGTCTCCTATTCAGAAAATAATTACAAAGGTCCTGTGTCCTGAATGTTCAAGGACAAAGTTTTTGCACTTCAGTTAATGTGTAGAAGACAATGTTGTTCACAGAATTAAATGTGACATTTGAAGTGAGTTGAGCAGTCTTATTTTCCTCATTTTTTGTAATGCCTTTGAATAATATGGGGGACATGAATCGCAATATATCGCAGAATCGAATCGCAATACTTGCTGTATCGCAATATATCGCAGAATCGCAATACTATTGAATCGTGGCCCAAATATCGCAATACTATTGAATCGTCACATTTTTGCCAATTCCCACCCCTAGTTCAGGTCAAGTTGGACAAAAACTTGTGATCCGAGCAGAGCGATGGTAGATATACGGTCACTTTCATTTTTTGTAAATATCTCTTCTTGTTTGCAGGAATTCAGTAGTTGTGTGTAGATTGTGTCAGATTCACTGTTGATCCCATTTAAACTCTAAAATACCATATTGTTAATAATGCAGATCTATAAAACACATTCACTGCATCACTGTTTCATAAGATATCAATTTGCACATAGACAAAAAACCACAACCTGATAGATGACTTCTCTGCATATGGATTATGTTTCCATCTTTCTCTCGAGCAGGAAGAGGAAAACTACATGCTGTTAATCCGGATTTTTTTGTGCACTTTTTAAATATCTAAACGCACAGAAGGACCCTGAGCATATTCACTGCATCACAGATTTATCAAGATGCGAAATTGCACCAACATGGCTCTAAGTTGAATTTTGGGTTAATCTTCCTTAATATCATCTTCAGTAAAAGTATAAGTAAGTATTGTGAAGTTATTGAAGTCTTCTTCTCGTCAGTGGTGATTGAACTTCACAAAGTATTGAACTAGAGCCGGTTCATCACTCATTTCCGTCCCCTGGAAACATTTCAGTTTCCAGTTTGCAGCACGTTTGTGTATTTGCATGTGTTGTGACTTTTTGCAGCTCATTTGTTTTCCTAATTTGCACGTGTGACTTTTCTATTTGCACGTTTTTTTTTTTCATAATTCGCCGTGCGAGTGAGTTCCCTCGGCCGCCGTAGAACAGATTCAATACTTTCCCTCGTTCAACTCGTTATTATTTTTTTTACCACAACAACAGACAAGTGTTGGAATAATGTCGCCGTCGTCCTGTTGCTGTTGGATTAACTAAACCCGGGATTAACTAAGATACTGTATAGCTGCAAAGCTCTAATGTGGGAAGAAGAAAAAAAAGAAAAAAGTCTCTGTTCTGGTGATAAAATCTTTCAAAGCCTGAAGCTTATCACTGCAAAAATAAGCATCTTGCAACTGGATTACAACTCCCATGCTTGAAAGTGCTTTTGCACTCCAGTCCAGATGGGAGATTTGTTTGTAACCTAAGTGGATTCTTCCTTTAGGCTTCTACTCTTTTATTTTGTTTTGATTTCACAAATGTGACAAACTATACAATCGATTAATACGACGAGCGAGTGCAAACAGTTGGAAGGAAGCTGACTCCTGATCAGCTGTGTTTAGTTTCTGTTATTTGTCTCGTGAAAACTGTCGTGGAGAGAAACTCGTTCTGAGCCGACGCCATGGAGAGACAAACACTTGATTTAATATATTAGAGAAGGAAACATTCAAATGTACGAATCAGATCCTGTCAGCTGTAAAGAAAAACGACTGAGGTTTGATTTTTAAAGGTGAATATTAATTTGTTGTAGTTTAGACGAAGCACCTTCTCTCGAAATATGACTAATGTTCACTTAAAGGCTTTTTGTGGAACCAGATGAAGAAACTCAACCTTCAGCTGTTTCCTGAGGTTTTTCTTACGGACAAATGTGAATATGTCAAGAAAACTTTAGATTACGCAAAAACCACCGAAACTAATTTAATGAAACTTGGTGGGAGTGGGAGTTGTGGAGGAAAAAGGAGGAATCCATTCTGGAATCTGATTGTTTGCTGAGAGAGGGGAGTCGGTTTTGGGAAATGTCTGCAGGGTAATAAACAGCCTGGGTTCTGACATCTTCTCTAGAGTTTATACAAACTTGTTTACTGGAGACGTGTTCTGTCAAAACTCCGCTGGGAAGTCAGGAAATAGCAAAGTGGACACAAACACAACCTAAACATCACGTTTGTTGGACATTCGACAAAGAGAAAGGAAATCGTCACCCAGTTAGAAACCAGTCGTTCAGTTTATCTTCAAATAATAGCTGAACAGTTTTATGTTTAGAATTTTTTTTATCTCCAGTAAGGAAGTTATGTTATCTTTTAACTGCTGTTTGTCTGTTTGTCAGCAGGATTATGCAAATACAACTTCTCTTTAACATTTTGGGTGTTTTTGACATTTAATTATCAAGAAACGATCCAGAGAAAAATAAGAGAAATAATAAATATATCCGCTCGTCTCTGTGAACAGCTGCAGATCCAGATACTGATCTGAATGTATCTGATCTTAATACACGTTAATGCAATATGGTGTTAAAGTGGCCAATCAGCCAGGTGGAGGTCTGAGAGCTCCAAGTGCCATTTCTCTTTTTGTCTTTCTGCTGAGCTGATTTCATTGAGACTTGGTGGAAGGAGCGGTGAAGACCAAGAGAACACCCACTAACCTCAGGATGATAAACAGGCAGATCCAGGAGATATACTGATGTCTGTGATATTTAGAGCAGGATCTGTTTGTCTTAAAGAAAAGGGAAAAGGGAGTTGGGTCTTGATTCAAGAAGCTCTGGATGCAAACACTTTGAGAGATAACAATCAAAATCACATACACACACACACACACACACACACACACACACACACACAAAAGCCTGAACAAATGGGAACCTCTGCAGCTCGTCACCTGACACACACTTGAGAAGCAGAGAGAGGAAAAGTTTACAACAACACAGAGTTTACGCTGAAAACTGCAAAAATCCTGCTCAGTTCCATTTTGCCTGAAAATTTACCAGTGAATCAAATATTTTTTTAGTATTTGCAACTTTTTTCTTTCTTGTTTTTTTTTTTATATTCTATAGATTAAATATGAATAAACACACAACTACAGGCTGGATCTCCTTTGTCACCGTTCAGTATATTTTCCATTTATTTCCATATAATGCTGCTGGAGCGTCAGTAATGAACCTGATTAATCTCAGTCTTCATTTCATTTGGAGGGTTGATGCCTCTCGCCCTGACCCCCCCCTCCCCCCCCCCACCCCACCAACCCCCCCCCCCCACCCCACCAACCCCCCCCCCTTCTTGTCTCTCCACCTCTCCGTCTCACCACCTGACTCATCCACCCGTCGATCTGCAGTCACGCTCCCGTCTGTCTGATGAGATTCCGCTGACATTCCGTGCTGACATATTCAGACTATTGTTCTGGCCCAGGTGGAACCCCCCCCCCCCCACCCGTCTCTCCGGTGTGGCCCCCCCCTCTCACCGGCGTGGCCCAGTTACTCGGCGGCGCTCGCTGCCAGGTCGGGCGCCGATCATCCGGGAACCGAGGAGCTGGACTGGGTTTGACCGTATTGTGCCGCACCTGCTTCAACCCCTCGCTCCAGATCCCCCCCCCTTCCCTCGCCGTGCCCCCCCCCACCCTTCCCCACTCCACGCCGTAAAACCATCGAAATCCACTGAACTTAGCCGCTCTGATGGCCGTGGCCAAAACAGCATCTGATGTGCCTTATTTGTTGACTGTGTGAGATTAGCTGCAGAGGGGACACGTTGAGGGGCTTACCCCCCCCCCGCCACGCCCCCCCGCCCGCCCCATCCCCCCCGCCTGCCCCTCCACCAAACACCCAGCCGTCCTGCCAAGTAATCAGGACTGGAAGATTCTCTCCAGCTTGTCTAAAGCTCTCGTCACACTCCTGCTCCCGAGCCAGACTGTAGCAGCGCCGGTACTGTACGAGCAGGAAGTGGCAGGTCGGCGTGGAAACCAGGCGCCTCGTGGTCGTTTCTGTCCCGTGACGCCTCCGTAAGGAAGCTGCCACCTGGACGGGGGGGGGGGTGCGGCCTGCTTGGTTTCCAGCTCCTCCTGGACGGTTTCCCCTCCGGACGGCGTCGGGCAGGAGAGAAGAAGCTGAACATCGAGTGAAACCCTCTGAGTCGCCGTGACGACCGGACACCTGGAACATGACGTCACCTGTCGGCAAAAGCTTCAAGACTCACTGACACGTTTCTGAGATTATTGTTTGTGCTGTAGCAGCAGCAGCAAAATGTCGGGGGGGTTGTAGCGTGAGATGCTGGACAGAGAAGGTCAGAAAAGTGCGGGTCTGCACGGTTACTATGACAACCAAACTAGTGTTAGAGCTCTCACTATTACAAAAACAATGAATCCTCGGAGATCAGGCCCAGGAAGTGACGGCTGACGGAAGAGAGAGAACGACCCTGAGGTCAGAGGTCAGAGGTCACATCCCGCGAGAAACCAGATTAATGAGAGAAATCAGATTAATGTGAAAAACCAGATTAATTAAGAAATCATGCTCCGGCAGGAAATGAGAAACAAACATCTTGACTTGTTTCTGAGTTTTCCTTTTTACTGTCGACACAGCGTCGGCCACTTGTTGTGATCACGTCTGTCCAAGAACATTTAATTCACACAAGCAGTTTTTAATTGTGCGTGATTATATCAAGTAATATTTGTAAGATTTAAAGATTAAGTAACTCACAAGTAAAAAGGGCGTCACACTCACACACAGTGAGAGAGCGGAGATGAAGAGTTAAGTCCCAAAACACGAGGAAGAGGAGGAAGAGGAGGACATGAAAACTCACTGAGCCACAGCGGTATGAGGAAGATATCGCGTGTCCACACACACACACACACACTCACCTTCACAATAAAACTACTACATGTTTATGTTTTAGGTAAATCATCATTAAAGAGAAGACCCTAAATTAACTTATTTCTCTTGATTTCAATTAGAGAATTACTGCAAACACCATTTCTATCTGAAGTTTTGCTGTAACTGTGATTTTCCTCAGAATTTATTTTAGTTTAACTTTGGACTGAATTCTTTCGGATGATGACGAGTCTTCTTCTTTTCTCTGGTTCTGGCAAAGTGACGCCACAGTTTGAAGTGTTGTCACGAAACCCCAGGAAATCCTGATGTGTGTGTCTTCATGTTCAGGTTTCTTAATGATTAAACCTTCACAGAGGTTCAGAAGTTCACACCCAGAAGGTTCTGAGTTCAAAGCCAGTGGGAGGCTTCTGTTTTGTAGTTTGACTTAAAGTTACAAGACGTCACCATCACGTCTCTTTCTGCTTTAATCGTTGAAATCGACCTAATTATCCTGATATGAGCAGATACACTGTCGGAGAAGTCAAATACCATTCACCTGCATTGTATCGGTCTGTGTCCGTTTGCATGGAACGTTGAAACTAGAAGAAAGTTTGATAATGTGGATTTTTTACTTTTCATGAAGTAAAACTCTGCTGTTTCTCAGATCTGGAGTCAGTTTGTCTTTGCTCCTTAAAACGTAAAAACTACAACTACCTGTTTTATCACTTTAAAGAAATACAGTTTTTGTAGTAAACACATGTGAAGCCGTGTGTGTGTGTGTGTGTGTGTGTGTGTGTGTAAGAAAGTGTGTGAGTGTGTGAGTGTGTGTGCTTGAGGGTGTGTGTAAGAAAGTGTGTGTGTGTGAGGCTGCAGGCCGACGAGTTGTGGAGGATTCACTGTGCGAGAGCTCCCTCTTGGTGCCAGTTGGCCTACTGCTGCACTGAGGCTCAGACAACTGCTCCACACACAGACAGACAGACAGACACACAATCACAAACACAGACACACAACCACAAACACACAGACAGACAGACACACACTGTGTTTTGTTGTATTTTCATGTAGTGAATGAACAGAGAAACGTTGGTGCAGGTTCATCAGTTGATATTTGATGTTTTGTTCGGCTGCAGCTGAGACGTCGATGTCAAACACTGAGAACAACGAATTAAGAGGATTTATCATTATTAAATATTAGATTGTAATTGTTCAATGAATATTATCTGTTTTATTTGTTAATTTTGTTATTTTAATATATATTTTTAAGGGGTTAAAAGTAGAACAATTGTTGCTAGAATCTATATTAATAGCATATATATATATATATTAATATTTTTAAAAAATATTAATATTAATAATAAATATTAGCAATATTAAAAATACTGTGAAAATCTGAAGTCATATATAAGTTTGATGTTAATTCTGAAAGTTTCTCTCTCTCTTGTTTTCAGGGTCGCTGTATGAATTTCAACCGAGTTCAGCATCAGTAGAAAACAGCGACTCGACTTGTTTCTGTGGACGAGAAGAAGAAGTTTCAGGTTTTTTATTGTTATTATTTTCATTTTTAATTTTTTTTAAAGATGTATAATCCTGCAGCTAAAACAACTTCCTGTTTGCTCCGCTTCACTTTGTGCACAAAGTTTCTGCTTCTCCACTCGGAGCTCACACACACACGGCTCAAATGTCAATATTGTTATTCCTTAAGTTATTTACAACCTTTGCTTTAAACACACGCAAACTTTTTAATTTTTTTTAATTTAATTTATTTGCATAAGGAACAAGCAGGTCGCCCCAGAAGCCGGCGCTCGGCCTCCGTTAGTTTCTCATCGGCACCGAAGGCTTCACGTGTTCTGACCATATTGAGCCTTCTGTGAAAAACCACATTTCACGGACACAGACAGAAGCTATCTAACAAAAATAAATAAATAATAAAAGCATGGAGGGTAGGGGCTGTTTGCCGTGGGCGAGGAACTGGGATGATCCCAGTGGGGCTTCACCAGTGCACAAGTCCACTGCCTCGTGGCCATGTCTCCTCGCGACTCCTGTCCAACTCCAGCGGGTCGGCGCCCGGCACCCGGCGGCGCCTCTTGTCATTTTAACACTGAGAAGTGCACACGCTTGACAAACTGGAGACAGGATGCCCCAAGGTACGAGAAGCCATCAAGACTTCGCCCTGTAGTTGAGTTGTTTTTTTAAGACACCTTCCTTTCATTATGCACTCGGGACAAGGAAAATTAATAGAGCGTTATTCGACCGCGGGTCAGCCTCCTCGCCACGAGCAGCTCCGGCCCGGTTTGAGGGATTGATGCCTTGAAGACCTTGACATGGCGCTTGGTGTTTTCTGCCCTTGTTTCCATCGCAGTCTGCTCTCTGCTCAGCAAGGCGTAGCACATCACCGCCCATGAACAGGCCCATCACTTAGGACTTCCAGGATATAGACACGGCCGCCCGGACGCCGCCCGGCCCCGGCGTCTCAATCCCTCCGAGGGCCCGGGCCGCGTCACGACCCGGTGCTTCTCTCCTCACCGCAATATCAAAGTTTAATTAAAATAATTATAGGCAACAGCGAGCAGCAGCGTGTGAAGCCTCTTTTTTTTATGCCTCTTGACATTGGATGACCTCATACCGCGTTGATCTCAGGAGAAAGAGGACACGGCGCCGCGGTGACGCCACGCCAACTCCGAAACGCAAACCAAAAGCAACGGATGCGATGGACGGATAAGTATTGTTCATTTCCAGAAATTATGTGACCCACCCCCCCGCCTCCACCCAACCCCAAAAAGCAAGGGAAATATACTTATTTATATTGTGGATTTCTCAAGCGCGCTGTCATGACGCCAATCCCAAATGATGTCAGCGCGAGCGGGAGCACTGTGTGGGGGGAGGAACTGGGGGGGGAAGCAGCTGAAGAAAAAGGCTCGAATGATCCAGTCACTTCGGATTCCGGACTTCAGATGCAAAATGGATATTCGAGTCGAAACCTGACAAAGCGCGGCGGCTTTGACGGGAAGCGGTATAGACAATGACCAGTGGCTGGGTCAGTGGGATGTCTCTGTGCAGGCAGGGAAGCTTATCACATGACACTAAAAATAAGTTCAACAACCATCAAGTTTCAGGGGGAATGGGCGAGCGAGCGGCTCCCGGTTGGCGAGCGAGGCCGGGCGGGCGGGCGGGCGCCACGCGACACGCCGCTCTAATTATTCCTTTGTTTCCACTTCGTCCCGATCGGAGGGACGTAAATAAACCCAAATCAAATCCTAGGGGTGGGGGGTGCACTGGTATTTATGTCCCACTTCAACACTTTTAGCCTCTTGCATAATTTTGGCGTGCGGATGTTTCACTATCGTCAGCGTTTTTTTTGCACGAGGACGTTTTTGTCGTCTTTGTTACGACAACGAGCACGAGGAGGTTTTTAACCCGACTAATGAGATATTTACACAAACGTCACAATAACACATCACATGTCCCCTGTGTGTCCTCACACACACAAACACACACACACGGTATTTAAATTGTCCAACACTTTTTTATTGTACATAAAATAAATATTTTTGTTGTAAATGAATGTTTTTGAAGAAAATTTGTATTTTTGTGTTTCTGCTTTTTTTACTTAAAGTTGTTTTAAGATAAGTTTTCTTTTATTTTTAAATATTTTCACTTTTCAACAGTTAAAATTTATCTTTGGGTCGAAAACAAGTTGTTCATTTGTCTTTTATTTTATTTTTTATCCACATTTCAACCCGATTGTAGCTTGAATGTCGTTTGCCTGCTTCAGTTTCTGCTCATTTCAACTCATCGACTGTAAATTATCATTTCATTGTCTTTATGATTGTGTGTTTTTTTTTTATTCTCATATTCACGAAGCACCTTTGATTCCAGGTCCAACTCACACAAGCACAAACGTGTGTGAGTTGAAACCAAAAAAAAAAGAAAAGGCTTTTCTGTATTGTCAAGTTTTACACTGTTTTTATTTTCCGACAAATAAACCCTGTTGTGTTAAATACACATTGTGGGAAAAAGCGAACCGTGTGTGTTGTTGTGTTGTTCTAACACGTGTGTGCTGGTAGGGGTGGACACGCTGAAGGCCATCTTTAATTGGGCCCTCACAGATTTATAGGGCCCGACAGGGAACGTGATTATACAGAGTGTGTGTGGACAGAGGAGTGGACAGTGTGTAGCCTCTCCCCCTGTGAAGTCAGTCACCGGAGGCACAACACACACACACACACACATACACAAACACACACACACATATACAAAAACCCCTAAGGTTTCCAACGCCCCAAAAATGAGGTCTTGCATTTAGTAAAAATATGCGCTCATACACCTTCTGCTTTATCCACATTTGCATAGTGTGACAAGATGCCAGCTGAGGTGTGTGTGTGTGTGGGTCTGTGTGTTTGTGTGTGTGCGTGTGTGTGTGTGTACAATAACCCTTCCTCATTGTTAGAATCATCTTTGTCTGATGTCCAGTTTCATAAATATCAGAGTATCCCTCTCATCACAGTTTGTGGAGCGACGACGTGTCGCTCCACAAACTCAAACACAAACTGAAATCCATTCAGCTAAAGTCATTGTGAGAGAATAAAATTCATTTTAGGATTTTAATTTACATTCTAAAAATTTGAACGACTTTATCCACAGAGAAGTATTTTTGTTTACTATTTTTAAATTTAATGCAAACAGAAGCTTTCTGCAGAACAAGCTCATCACAGTTTATTTAAAGATTCAGACGAGATTCAAACCCAAAACTCAACTGTTCACGAATCTGTCTCTTTCCTCTAAGAGCTTCTCAGTTCATACAGTTTGTTTTTTTACAGTGTAAAGATGTGAAGTTTTTCTTTCTCTTAACATTTTGTACATTATCCTCACTGTCGTTTTCTTCGGTTTCATCTTCTCTCTCTGAAAATACAAGTAACTGGAGATTTGATGAAAGATAAAAGTGATTGATGTGGTAAAAAACTATTTAAAAAAGGACAAATCGTGCAAAAATATCAGCAAATTACTTTAAAAACAACGTAATAAAAACAAAGCCCTGAACTAACATGTAACTTATTAAACTTAAAACCAAAAAACTCTCCCCTGGACATATTTATATTGAGAGGAAGAAGAAGAATCACTCATTTGTTGAATTGTCTATATGCTCATATATCATAAACCTGCCGCTCCAGCTCATCATGAAGAGCTCAGTATTCAGAGCTGTGATGTGAACAAATAAACAACTCGTGAGAGGAAAAGATGCTGCATGTTTAAAGAAGCTTAGATGCTTCAAATATTCAGCTGCAGAGAAATTCACAAATATCAAGCGAGCGACGCACGAGAATCAATTTGAAATTTTGAAGATGTGAATTTGTTTTCGACTCGGATTTCAAGCGTCGCCGCAGCAACAAGAGTTTCTCTCAGGATCCACAGAGGAAGAGGATGTTGTGTAGTGTTGTGTTGTGTTGTGTTGGAGTTGTCCAACAGTAAAAGTGGCGCACAAGGACGACTGCATCCGAAGCTCTTTGCGTTTCCCCCCCCACTCTGGTATTAGCGCTAACAGCCGAGGAAACACAAAGCAGCTAAATCCTTCCTGAGCTGCGCCACCAGGGTCTGTTTTCACAATTTGATGGAGGCGGCTTTAGTGCCATAAAACTTTCAGCCTCCACTTCCCCTGATAAAGTTTCTCTGGCAGGCGGCGAGCAGACTCAAGCAGCTGTTGAGTCTGCTCGCCGCCCCCCCCCCACCCCCATGCCACAGAAAACCAGCCCGTCTGGCTTCCCAGGTTATTCCTGATTTGCACAGTTGTCTCACTTTTGGGGAAAGTGTTGGGATCAGATGCGGCCGCTAACCTCCGGGACCCCCGAGTGGCCCCCGTGGCCCCCGAGGTCCGGGCCGCCCCCCCCCCCCCCACCCACCACAACAGCTTGTTAGAGTTGACACTTGGTTTTATGCATTGTGTTTCTGAAGCATTACAACTAAATCCCCTTCTCAGGCGAAACGCCGGGCTGCTGTTCAGCGACGGCTGTGGGAAATGCAGGTGGTGGTGGTGGTGGTGGTGGGGGGGGGGGGGGGATTAGCCGAGCTCGACGGTTCAGGATTTCCGAGCTTTAGCTTGATGCTCTTTATTTCCTTGTGAGCTCCCTGTGAATTTTAAAGCCCAATATACCATAAATGCTGATAAAAGATTTACGAGTCCGGTGAGATGATGAGACTGCGACAGAGGATCAGATGTTTCAGGAGAGAAGCAGGAGACGGAAGAATGGATTTGAAGGAATGTGAAGTATTTCACGTGAGATTCGTGTTCGCTGCAGTGAAATGAAAAGATAATGAGCCGAGAGAAAAAATAATTTCACTGGTTAAACACCTAAAGGCTTTAAATTGACTTTGACTCAGGTAATTAATAAGTATTTAGTCACATATGGAGTTTTTCAGGACATACCAGTTCTTTGACATAATCTGAGCCACGGGACAAAATAATTTCACTCTTTCAACTTAAAATTCTTCATTACATAACATTACATTACATTGCAACTTAAAATTCTTCAGAAACAGACTCAGGAAACTATCTGTAGCTTTAAATTTCTTTAAATTTCTTTAAATTTCTCATATTTTTTTAGTCTTTGAATCTTTACCCACTTTGAAGGATGAGAAAAAACAAAAACCATCTAAATAAAAGCCTGTTTAGTACAAATGTGATAACATCATAAAAAACATGTTGTCAGCCTATGATGTTTTCTCATGGAATAAAATAGTACAGCAATAGTGTAATAACAACTGGTTATTGGTAATAATCTGTAAAAATGAGAAAGAACACAGAATCATATAAATATCATGATATGAAAATACAATATAAAGTCAAATGGAAAGAAATAGAATTAATATGGTGTTGCAGAGGAATGATGACGAGTTTTGGATAAACTGGTTTATCTTTTTATTAAATTCACTTTCTTGTGTTTGTAAAATATGAGAACTTAATCTTCTTTTGTCAACTCGATAATAAGTTTATTTCTTCAGTTTTGACTCGTTGGACGTTAATAACAAAATGTAATTTTACTTTCCACCACCGGACACTACTAAAACAAAATTGCTGAGTAAGCAGCTGTTGATGCTAACGTTAGCCACGTAGCAACAGCAAACTTTACGTATCAGCCTTTTGAGTTTACGTAGAAATGTTGTTATTCTTTCGGTGTTTCAACATTTAACTGGTGTTTGCAAATTCAACTATAACTCAACAATGAGAATATGTCACAAAGTTTTGATCCTCTGTTTCTTTACTTCCGCACACAAATATGTTAATTTCACTGAAATCCAAAATAAAGCTTCAGGAATAGATGAATAAAAAGCAACACTTTAATAAATCTGGATTTTTAAAGCAGATATTTCTGTTACAATCAGGTTTAATATGTAAAAATTAGAAAGAACACACAATCATATAAATATCATGATATGAAAATACAATTTGAAGTCAAATGGAAATAAATAGCATTGATATAGTGTTGAACATGAATGATGATGAGTTTTGGACAAACTGGTTTATGTTTTTATAAAATGTTTTAATGTCAATTTCTAGTGACAAAACGTCATCTTTACTTTCCACCAACGGACCGACTGAACTAAATTGCTTAGTAAGCAGCTGTTGATGCTAACGTTAGCCACGTAGCAACAGCAAACTTTACGTATCGGCATTTTGAGTTCACGTAGAAATGTTGTTATTCTGTCTGTTTCAAAATTTAACCGGTGGTTGCCAATTCCATTCAAACTCATCAATGAGAATATGTTACAAAGCTCTGATCCTCTGTTTCTTTCCTTCTGCACACAAACACACACGTTCCGACAAAAAGCCGAAAACCAAATATTTCATATCAAACAGTGGAATTGATTTGAAATGTGTAAATTTCACTGAAATCCAACATTAAAGCCTCCGGACTAGATGAATAAACAGCAACACTTTAATAAATCTGGAATCTTAATGGCAGATATTTCTGTTACAATCAGATTAAATTATAGTTTTTGCTCAGTGCTCGTTAGCGTCACAGTTTCCCATCATGCATCACTTCAGCAGCGTCTCTGAACATCTGCTGGTGAAGTCTCTTTTCTAAACGTGACGTGATTCCACAGAATCTCCTCCAGCCAGAGTTCCCCTCTGCCTTCATTAAAGCAGACGCCACCGGCAAGGTGACTCCACCCTCCTCTGCCAGGGTCCCACCCCCCAACCCCCTCGCCGGGGTCAGCCCGGGCTCGCTGTGCCCCGACGCCATTGGCTCAGAGGGCCGTCTGTCAGCGGGTGGGGGGGGGCCGTGCCCGGGTCAGTGGCGATGGGCGACCGACAGTCGGTGAGTTGTTTATCCTGCTCAGCTCCAGACGGACCTCGACCCCCCCCCCCCTCCCCCCCCGGGCGGACAGGTGATCTCGCTCGCTCTGACTCAACCGTTCCCCCCCACCGGCGCCTCGCCACACAAATTGTGTTATCATTATTTCATACCTAGCAGGAGCATCAGGGAGCAAAGCTCAGATTCAGGTGTAAAGCTCTGTGTGTGTCTGTGGGGGGGGGGGGGGATACAACACATGAATGGTTTCTGCAACATATTACATGTGTTGAAATGAAAACCAGGTTCAGAAAAGGTTTCAAGTTTATTGTCTATGTTATTAAAAATCCAGTTTTCTTGATAAGTACAAATTAGGTAAAATGTTAAATGAAATACTTCAGGCACATTCACGTAGTTTAAATTAATCCACATTGTTTCCTTGTTTCTTTGTTTTGTTTAAATGCTTCGGGAACTTCTTCTTTACCTTTGTGAGATTTGAGTTTTATCTACTCTTTCACCATTTTCCCCAAGAGAGAATAATTCATGAATCATGATGAAAAATATCAATAACAGAGTGTTAAAGGGACTCTTACCTTTGTTGCATTTGAGAATTACAGCACATTCGAATCATCCCGCCTTCCTCCAATGCCCCACCCCCTCGTTCCCATCCGCAGTGTTTTTTCTTTTGTTTTTCCCCCTGGGAGCGGCTGTTTCAGTACGCCGTGGACCACTTTGGTCTGCCATCGTCAGTCGATACGGTCGATACGGTCGCTACTGTCTGCCGTGGAATCAAAACAAACCCTATAGTTGAGGACGCGCCTTGATGACGCGGGCCCGAATGCGCCACAAGAAGCAGACGGGCTTCCTGTCTGTTTCCATGCAGCAAACAGACAGGTCTGTCGGCCAATAAGGTCCTTCGGTCCGAAGAATTTTATTGGTTGAAGTTTTCACTAAATATTATGAGAGTGAAATAATTGTTTGTTTTTACTCCTGGTGGGTCTGTCTTGCATTTTAGAGTGTCATTACCTTATTAATACCAATTTAACCTTATCCACAAAAAGTGTAAAAATGCAACAAAGGTAAGAGTCCCTTTAAGGGGAGTAATGTCTGTGAGTGTAAGATATTTTAATTTCGGAAAAAAAGTGTCAGTACTCGGTGCAGGCAGGAGCTCTACTGTCCTAGTTTAAGACGCTTGGTTACAATAATAAAATAATAAATCAAAAAAATATTTTAGTTAAGCTACTTGAATTTATTAACATTGGGTTAAATATCGACTTCAAATTTGCCTTATCAATTTACCATGTTTTGTGTTTATTGTTTAAATAAAATGATTTCGGTTCTGGCAACGTTCAGGCATCGGAAACGTTTAAAATTTTTTAGATCATAACGATACAGAACCCAAAGTTTATTCAGAACTTTATTGATCCCAATGAGGGCAACTTGCTTGCAGCTTAAACAATATGACACGTGTCAAAAAGCACAATAAACAGGTCAAAGGACATAAATATTAATAAGAGTTCACACTGTTTAAAACACTTTGACCTTCAGACTAAACTGTGAATTGAAGTTTCTTTCACATTTCTGCTGAATCATCAGTTTATTTCATGTTTGTTTTCCACAAACTGGCCTGAAAACCAGAATCTGAAAGAAAAGTGGACTCAGCTCGGCCGTGATCTTTAATATCTGCCTGTTAATTAACGACTGTGTTAACCTTCCATCTTCAGATAAAGTTCTTGATGCTGCGAAGCTGTAAAAACACTCGTCTCCATTTCATCTTAAAATTAATTTGGAGCTAATGTTGAAATAAATCTCTTCCTCTCAGCAGAGCCGGAGGAAGAGAGACGCTGCAGCAGGAGCTGAGGCTGAGAGAGAGACAGGTTCAGGTCTGAGGTGTCCCTGTCGGACCCTCATGGCACCTGTCGGACCCTTAGACTCTGGCCCCTGTTGGGACCCTAAGACTCTGGTCCCTGTCGGACCCTCAGAGTCTGGTTCATGTCGGACCCTCAGTCTCTGATCCCCTTTCAACCCTCAGACTCTTGCCCCCCTATGGAACCCTCAGATTGTGGCCCCCCCTATCGGACCCTCAGTCTCTGGCCCCTGTCGGGACCCTCAGACTCTGACCCAAGTAGGACCCTCAGTCTCTGGCCCAAGTAGGACCCTCAGTCTCTGGCCCCTGTCGGGACCCTCAGACTCTGGCCCAAGTAGGACCCTTAGACTCTGGCCCCTGTCGACTCTGGCCCCTGTCAGACCCTCAGACTCTGACCCCGTGTCGGACCCTAAGACTCTGTCCCAAGTAGGACCATCAGTCTCTGGCCCCTGTCGGGACCCTCAGTCTCTGGGCCCTGTCGGGACCCTCAGACTCTGGCCCAAGTAGGACCCTCAGTCTCTGGCCCAAGTAAGACCCTCAGTCGCTGGGCCCTGTCGGGACCCTCAGACTCTGGCCCAAGTAGGACCCTCAGACTCTGGCCCAAGTAGGACCCTCAGTCTCTGGCCCAAGTAGGACCCTTAGACTCTGAACCCCTGTCGGACCCTCAGACTCTGACCCCCTGTCGGGATTCTCAGACTCTCAGACTCCGGCCCCTGTCGGACCCTCAGTCTCTGGTCCCCTTTCAACCCTCAGACTCTTGCCCCCCTATGGAATCCTCAGATTGTGCCCCCCCCTATCGGACCCTCAGTCTCTGGCCCCTGTCAGGACCCTCAGACTCTGGCCCCTGTCAGGACCCTCAGTCTCTGGCCCAAGTAGGACCCTCAGTCTCTGGCCCAAGTAGGACCCTTAGACTCTGGCACCGGTCATACCTTCAGACTCTGACCCCTTGTCGGACCCTCAGACTCTGACCCCCTGTCGGACCCTCAGACTCTGACCCCCTGTCGGACCCTCAGTCTCTGACCCTTTGTCGGACCCTCAGACTCTGACCCTGTCGGACCC
Source organism: Limanda limanda (assembly GCF_963576545.1). Lineage (NCBI taxonomy): Eukaryota > Metazoa > Chordata > Actinopteri > Pleuronectiformes > Pleuronectidae > Limanda > Limanda limanda. Next base: position 3,375,768 of record NC_083640.1, read on the forward strand.
TCAGATCTCAGACTCTGGCCCCTGTCGGGACCCTTAGTCTCTGGCCCCTATGCGACCCTCAGACTCCAGCCGCTGTCGGACCCTCAGATTCTGGCCCCGTGTCGGACCCTCTTGGCCCCCTTGCGGACCCTCAGACTCTGACGACTTATCCCTAACTCTCTGTTTAGCTGCTGCTCTCGCTCGGCCGAACCAGCACCGCTCGCCCCCCACTCGGCCTGTGCCACTCTCTCTCTCTCTCTCTCTCTCTCTCTCTCTCTCTCTCTCTCTCTCTCTCTCTCTCTCTCTCTCTCCCTCTCTCTCTCTCTCTCTCTCTCTCCGCGGCTGGCATCGTTTAACATGGCGGTATCCTCCCGGTGTTTGCCGGCGGATGATGAGGCTCTCGTCGCTCTGCATGTGCCAGATGAATCATAAACCTGTTCCATATGCCGCCGCAATTTGCTGATGGGCCCAAGCTGTTTTGCCGGATATAAAAATCCAGGGATTACGGCGGCTTGATCCTCAGTGAACGAAGGGAGAGGAGGACGGAGAGAGAGGGGGGGGGGGGGAGAGGTGAAGGGCGACGCCTCCTTTCGCCACCTCCCATTGGACGGTGAAGAGGTGGAGGTGGCGGAGGCGGCTGGTGGACACCTCCGTCGATGTCTGAGCTCCGGAAAACCAACACACAACAACATGTTTGTCACCTCGGCTCCGACTCACACGCTGCAGCTAATTGAAGTGTCCGTTCAAAACAAAGGGACAAATCCCTCCGGGGGGGGGGGCAGAAAACGAGAGTATTACACATCCGCAGATCTTTTGTTTTTGATGAAGCTGGTTTGATCCCAGTTTGATTGTTGCTCAGTTTGCACCATTGAGAGAATGTTGTTGTTTTTCCATAAAACACAAACTGAGATCATTCTCAGAAACATCCGAGTCAGCGTTTGTTGTGAAGATGTGGTAATAAAGTATAAATGTTAAAATAAGAATTATATTCAGTTCTTTAATGTGCAGGAATGTTTCTTTGCTTTAGGAGTTATCACATCTTTTAAATATGAAACATATTCCTGGCATTTGACAATACTCCAGTACTTTTCTGATGAATAAAAACAAGATAAAGATAATAATGAAAACTAAAGAAACTAAAATAAATAGAGAAAAAATAATAAAGGACAAGTTATGAAGATATTATGAGGACGCCTGCACATATTTACATAGATTTACACACATACATGTACAGAATATCATGTAACATGTTATTTGTATTGACTCATTCTGCATAAACAAAATAAACATACTCATTGAAAATTTAACAAGTTTCATTGTTTGAATTCATAAAAAGTTTTCTAACGATTTAAAAATGCAGTTTTTCCAAATTGAGTTTGATTATTCATAGAAGAGCAAATACATTAAACAAGATTTTACTAATAAAACTGTAAATATGTTTTCATCTGAAAACGTTTCTGACTGAAGCTGCAAGGAAAACCATATGTTTCCCCAAACTTTTGATTTATGATTTAATGCTGTGTAAATCGAACATTAGAAAACATTCGGAAATATAATAATTCAGATTAATTCAGATTTATTTGTTGTCTCTTATGGTTTCAGATATGACAAAAGCTTTATTTTTCATCCGTCCTTGTCCATCAAAGCTCAACTTTTCCCCTTTAATAAAAGATTTAACGTTGACTGTAAAACTGAAGTCATATTAAATATCATCGTCTGTATTTACACAGAACAGATTAAACTGTTTACACTGCGGCTCCGCCCTCGTGTGAAAGGTCGACAACAAACCGATAAACAAGTAAAGGAGCTTAATTCATTTTCAGGTTTTTGATTAATATCAATATTTGGCGGCTCAGCGGCTGAGACTTCCTGTCAGTGGGCGGAGCTTAGGGATCAGCTTCCTGCCTCTGAGCAGCTCAGCAGAGAACTGGACAGTCCAACTTTCTATTTAACTTTACGACACTTCTAAAGGTCACCTGGTCTGACCTTTGCTGCTTTCCGAGGTTTTAATGTTTCATTTCTTAAGTAATTGCACAATAGAGTGAGGTGCACCCCAGGCGGCAGGAGGGGGGGGGGGGCAGCGTGCTAACCACCATAACTCAAACTAACAGCATGTAGCGGCGATTACCTCGTACTTTTTAATTGAGTGGGCTCAGAGAAGCTCTAACTTCCTCCGGCTCTTTACGAGTCGCCCGGCTCCTTTTTAACGGCGCCGCCGCAGTAATTCGATAATCATTTTCATTTGGTAGAATGCTGGCGATCAATCTGATGGACGACTTCATCAATCCTTCGTAACGCCGGCGCCGTGGCGGCCGCGCGGCCCGAGTGCGAGCGGAGGAGCCATGAATCCTGGCTTTATGAATCACGCTCCAACTTAAAAACTTGATTAGTGCGGCAGCGGGGTCCGGCCGCACTTGATATTCATTAAGAGAAGGTGTTACTGCCAACGTTACAACGGTTTGTGACAATAAATTTCACCCATTTGCATGAAAATGGGCTCAGAAATTTAAATGGCCGAAATACAGTCGAGCTCATTGTGGCCGAGTTTTGGCAGGAAACTGGGCGCCGGCATCTGAAGTGTGTCCTCCGAGTTTGATCTCACACGAGTGGATCCGGTCTGTTTTTGCAGAATGTTTGATTTATTTACAGTGTACAGGAGGAAAAAAATTAATCTCAAATCCCATTTAAATCGACATTTCAGGCTTAATCCACAAAGTCCGGGCGGTTTACCTTCGATCAAAACACGTGGAAGTTTAAATCCCTGATCATCAAAACAACAATGGACCAATAGAAAGAAGTTCCAGATCCTAAAAACAGCCCGAACACAGATTCCTCCTCTAACGTCTTTGTCTTCAGCTCTGACGTGTGAATCATATTTGTTCCATCCTATTAATAACTGAGATTATCCTCCTGATTATCCTGCTTTGTGGAAAAGCCTCCAGATTATCAGCAAATAGTTACAGTGGTCTAAGGAAAAACAAAGGTAAATATTATTATATATGGGTTTCAAAATACAGTTTGTGCCTTTGTGACTAACTTATTAATCAGCTTTTATTCTTAAAGTCAGAAGAAGACACGGAAACAAATGAATATGTTTTCATAAATATGTTTTGTATTGTTGATTGGTCGTGTGTTACACTGTGAGGGTTAAGCCGCACACTTTTATTTTGAGTACAAAACACGAGAGCAAATAAGGAAACACTTCAGAAAACACAGAGTTAAATAAACACAACGTTTATAAAACCTCAAGGAAACTTTCCAGTAAATAAGAAAATACAATGTTAGATCAGATAACACAACATTCAATAAGAGAACAACGTTTAAGAAAAACACAAAATTTAAATATGAAAACCAAACTTTTAATTCGAACAAATTATAGGAAGTGAGAAAACACAACAACAAATCATAAAACATATGGACAGTTTGCATCTATTCTTCCCCCTTCTCCACTTCTACTACATCCTCTTCTTCCTCCTCGTCCTCCTCCTCTTCCTCCTCTTCTTCCTCCTCGTCCTCGTCCTCCTTGTCCTCCTCCTCCTCCTCTCCCTCTCCCTCTTCCTCCTCCTCCTCGTCCTCCTCCTCCTCCACTTCTTCTTCCTCCACTTCCTCTTCCTTCTCCTCTTCCTCCACTTCTTCTTCCTCCTCTTCTCTTCCTCCTCTTCCTCCTCGTCCTCGTCCTCGTCCTCGTCCTCGTCCTCGTCCTCGTCCTCGTCCTCGTCCTCGTCCTCGTCCTCGTCCTCGTCCTCGTCCTCGTCCTCGTCCTCCTCTCCCTCTCCCTCTCCCTCTTCCTCCTCCTTCTCGTCCTCCTTCTCGTCCTCCTCGTCCTCCTCTTCCTCCTCTTCTTCCTTCTCGTCCTCCTTCTCGTCCTCGTCCTCGTCCTCCTCCTCTTCCTCCTCCTCTTCCTCCTCCTCCTCCTCCTCCTCCTCCTCCTCCTCCTCCTCCTCCTCGTCCTCCTCCTCCTCTCCCTCTCCCTCTCCCTCTCCCTCTTCCTCCTCCTCCTCGTCCTCCTCCACTTCCTCTTCCTCCACTTCCTCTTCCTTCTCCTCTTCCTCCACTTCTTCTTCCTCCTCTTCTCTTCCTCCTCTTCCTCCGCCTCCTCGTCCTCCTCGTCCTCCTCCTCCTCCTCTCCTTTTCCCTCTTCCTCCTCCTCCTCGTCCTCCTCCTCCTCCACTTCTTCTTCCTCCACTTCCTCTTCCTTCTCCTCTTCCTCCACTTCTTCTTCCTCCTCTTCTCTTCCTCCTCTTCCTCCTCCTCCTCGTCCTCGTCCTCCTCTCCCTCTCCCTCTTCCTCCTCCTTCTCGTCCTCCTTCTCGTCCTCCTCCTCCTCCTCTTCCTCCTCTTCTTCCTTCTCGTCCTCCTTCTCGTCCTCGTCCTCGTCCTCTTCCTCGTCCTCTTCCCCCTCCTCCTCCTCCTCCTCCTCCTCCTCCTCCTCCTCCTCCTCCTCCTCCTCCTCCTCCTCCTCCTCCTCCTCCTCCTCCTCCTCATTGACTCACTCCTCTATCAGCTCCTCCTGGTCGATTGGCCTGGACAGCTTCACTCATCTCACTGAGCTGGAGACGGATGAGAGAGACTGACAGTGAGACATAGTGAGAGCGCCCCCTGGGGGAGGAAATACATCTCATCCCCAGATTCCTCTGACGTCTTCTCACCTGAGGAAGCCCCTGGGCACAGGTTGACCCCCCCCCCACACACAGACGCTGACATGAAGGATTGTGGGTAAAGACCTGTGGAGATGTGACAGCAGCTGCATCGATACGTCTGCTCTGCTCAAAGTGAATCATCGTTAAATAATCACGTTGAAATCAACACTTTGGTCTAATGACTGAAAAAACGACAGTTGTCTCAGTAGAGTTTTGTTTTAAAGCTTCTTACACAAGAATAATAAACAGTATTTATGGACGGCTGTGGATCAGGTGGAGGAGCGGGTTGTCCACTCACAAGAAGGCCTCTAGTTCGATCCCCTGGTCCAGTGTGGGACCGATTCGTGAAGGGAGGATGAGAGAGACTGAATTATCAAATTAAATCTGTTGTCATTGTTGTTTGTGTCTTTGGCAGGATTAAAAACTACAGAGCAACACAGAGACCAAATTAAAAGAAAGTTGTTGTTTTTATCACAAAGCAGAGTTTCAAACAATTTTCAAACAAAACAAAAGATAAGATAGATAAGGAATGAAATGATTAAAAGATGTAAATTGTAATAAAATCCTAACCCTAACCCTAAGGAAATAAAGAAACCTTTAATTTTTGGGATTTGGCCAGGATTCATCAGGATCAAACTAATCCGGCTCATTTACAGGACTGAGCTCGTTGGTGCAGGTTTGTGCTCCATACACTTTACTCAGCACATTTCTAGTTTGCTGTTGTACATAAATATAATTTAACTTTCCATGTTTCAGCAGCAAGTTGATGCAGTTCAGGAGATAACGAAACTGTGTCTGAGTAGAAGAGACACAGCTACGCAGACGTCTCCCAAACACATACTTCTGTGACTATTCACTGTTTTAATGTTGGAAGTGAGATGTATATCTGAGTCACATTTCAGATTCAGTCAGCTGTCGATTCACTGAGCGTCCGTACGTCTTCCTCCTGAGGGAGTTCCAGCCGATGGGATCAGAGCCCAAAGTCCTGATTGTGTCCTCGGCCTCAGAGAGTTCAGCTGCTGCTGAGATCAGAGCGTCTCCTGGGATCTGAACCCTCAACAGCACATATGCATTTTTCATTTGCACTGTATGTTCCGCATAATCCGGTTTGCTGTGTTTGTCTGGGGACGTCGTCCAGTCTCCAGTAGCGTGACCGGACTTACGCCGGCGCCGGACTCCAGCTGCAGGATCCATGGCGATCAGGTCACCGATGTTGTCATGAGGCCCAAATGAAAAGCTGCTGTGGAATCTGTGGACATGTTACACAGCTTAGCTCCTGGAGCTCTTGTGAGGCAGCGAGCGTTGATCAGAAGTCACGCGAGGGCACGGAACAGCTCATCCTGTTTCCAGAGTCGTCTCAACGCCGTGAAGCCGGGACAGCGTCCAGGAAACGTCCTGGAAATGAGATTAAAGGATCCAAGACGTGTCTTTTCTGTGAGAGACTGGAGACGAGCTTTTATAAACACACACGTGCACCGTCTTTGTTTAGTGATTCTTTATTAACATAATATCAACTAGCCTTTATCATCAGTTCTATAAATTCATACAAACCTCCTTCTTACACAATTTATCTTTACATAATCTTGTATTTATATTGCATTTTTTACGTATTTATGACTATTATACTGATGCTTCTGTCTTGCTTTTCACGTTTCTGCAGGATTAAGGCAAATTTGTGCCTAAAAGACACTTAAAGGGGAAATATTATGAAAACTCAAAACAGGTCAATCTGAGGAGGGCTGTTTTAGACAGGGTAAAAAGGTGCTGTTTAAAATTATCCTTGTGGTATTTTGACCAAATATGTTACAGACATTTCATTAAGACCCTAAGGAACCATATCAACTGTGGTAAAATGGACATAATATGTCTCCTTTAAAGGAAAATCTCATCTCATTATATTGTCCTTGTTGTGATGAGGACTGTGAGTCAGAATCAACACAAACTTCAGTGACGCACAAACTTTCAGTTCACGTCAAACACTGTAAACAGATTTTACTGAGTTTTGTGAAACGCTGGATCTCAGACATTCATCTCCGATTCGTTTAGGAAGAACGAATGAACAAAGTCTGCAGCTTTAATCACGGCCTGGACCTCGGGGGCCACGGGGGTCCGCGGAGGTTAGCGGCTGCATCTATTTATACATAATTTTGTATTTATATTGCATGTTTACGTATTTATGACTTTATTATACTGATGCATCTGTCTTGCTTGTCACTTTTCTGCAGGATTAAGGCAAATTTGTGCTTAGAGGGGACATATTATGAAAACTCAAAACAGGTCAATCTGAGGAGGGCTGTTTTAAATGATCCTTGTGGTATTTTGACCAAATATGTTACAGACATTTCATTAAGACCCCAAGGAACCGTATCAACTGTGGTAAAATGGGCATAACATGTCACCTTTACAGGAAAATCTCATCTCATTAGTATATTGTTGTACCTTGTTGTGATGGGAACTGTGGATCTGAATCATCACAAACTTTCAGTTCACGTCAAACACTGTAAACAGATTTTACTGAGTTTTGTGAAACGCTGGATCTCAGACATTCATCTCCGATTTTTAAAGAAGAACGAGTGAAGAAAGTCTGCAGCTTTAATCACGGCCCTGAATCGAATCACCGACATTATTCTGACGCTTTTGGCTAAAACGTGTAATAAAGTAATGAGTGTGAAACGCATCAGAGGCGTCGCTCTTGTACACACAATTACAGGCGGCGGCCTCGGGGCCCGAGAGAGGAGATGGAATCTTTCTCCATCAATCACGTGTCACGAGCGAACGTTTATATCATTAAACTCATCGTCCATAAACACAGATGTTGTAAATGATGTCTGGGAGAAGAAAAGAGATGAAAGTGAAAACACCTGCAGCTGTGATGAGATGATTCCTCCGTCGAGTCTTCACCTTCATCACAAAGCTCATGGGACGGAGATGGAACTGTCATTTGTTCACCTTCATCTCTTCATCTCTTCACCTTCATCGTCATCTTTATATCTTCATCTCTTCACCTTCGTCTTATCACCTTCATCTCTTCATCTCTTCATCTTCATCTATTCACCTTCGTCTTTTCTTCTTCATCTTTATCACTTCACCTTCATATCTTCATCTCTTCACCTTCATCTCATCACCATCATCTCTTCATCTTTATCTCTTCATCTCTTCATCTTCATCTCATCATCTTCATCTCTTCATCTCTTCATCTCTTCATCTCTTCACCTTCGTCTTTTCATTTTCATCTTTAACACTTCACCTTCATCTTGTCATCTTCATCTCTTCATCTCTTTATCTCTTCACCTTCATCACTTTACCTTCATCTCTTCACCTTCATCTCTTCATCTTTACCTCTTCATCTTCATCTCTTCATCTTTGTCTCTTCAATTTCGTCTCTTCATCTTTATCTCTTCATCTTTTCATCTCTTCATCTCTTCATCTCTTCATCTCTTCATCTCTTCATCTCTTCATCTCTTCATCTCTTCATCTCTTCATCTCTTCATCTCTTCATCTCTTCATCTTCATCTCTTCATCTTCATCTCTTCACCTTCATCTCTTTATCTTCATCTCTTCATCTCCATCTCGTCACCTCATCTCGTCACCTTCATATCTTCATCTTCATCTCTTTACTTTCATCTCTTCACCTTCATCTCATCACCTTCATCTTTTCCTCTTCATCTATTCATCTTCATCACTTCACCTTCATCTGTTCATCTTCATCTTTTCACCTTCATCTCTTCATCTTCACCTTCATCACTTCACCTTCATCTCTTCATCTTCATCTCTTCACCTCTTCACCTCTTCACCTTCATCTCATGCAGATTGAATTCACAGAGACTGTTTGGCTGCATCGAACGTGAATATTTTAATTCTCTTTACTATAAATCAGTCAAGTTCAAGTTTCCATCTTTTCTCAGAACTCAAACGACTTCTCACTCACCACAAGTTAATAATCTTATCTGAATCGTTTCCCAGCATGCTCGGCACGATGAGCGCCTGGCGTGCATCAGAACCTGGAACCTGATGGGAGGAGCCTGTGGACCGCTCTGACCCGGGAAGCTTCATGTAATATGAAGACGTTCTGGGAAACAAAGCAAGAGGAATCGCAGCTCTGGAGACGTGATGGAGCATCATCATCAATAACCCACCGCCCTGCACTCACTCCTGGATTCCTTGTCTAAACTCGCCATGTATATTTCATCCTGGCGTCCCCCCAGCTCGGGGGGGTCACTCCCGAGCAGGGCGGCCCAGCAGATGCCTGGAATGGCAGATGAACACAACTTAGGCTCCACATATGCTGAGGAATCCGGAGTCTGGGTGATTTATTCATCCCGGTGAATAATGTACGCACACTTCTGGAGCGAGCGGCCTCGGGTTCGGGCGCGTGCGACTCAGTTCAGCTCACGACAAACCGATGTTCGTGTCACAGGAAATATCAATCACGCTCCTCTGTGGGGGGGGGCGGCGAGCGCTGATTGAACAGATGCAGACGACGGTTAGTTTGAGGTTTTACAGAAACCGTTGTCATGTGACTGGAAGAAGACGAGAGCTGAGCGTCGAGTCCGAGGTGAGTCCAGGGACAAACTTCATTTTGACACATGGAGAAAATAAACTGAACACTTGAAAAGTTTTAGGAAAAGTTTTGATTTAGTGGGAAGCGATTGGGAAAATGTTTAAGTCCCCGATTAGAATATGGATTAAATATTTTCTTTTTCCCAGACGTGTCAGAAAGCACAAGATCATCTGCTCGAATTTTTCAGAATGAACAGAGTAATAAAACACATCCAACTCGGTGTGTGAGGTTTGTTTGTGTGGGAAGATCGATTTTAAATAAGCATTTGAAAAATACAGACATTGTGAAAAGACCTTTAGTCAAAGAAAATACTAAATAAACATTTTCCTACATGATAATGTGATAAAGTTGAATTCTGTTCTTGTGTGAGTGACTTTTTGCATCTTTCCATTTGTTTTCTGCATCATATTCTACTTCCTGTTTTATTTTGTCAGTTCTGACATTTCCTGTCTTTCCTAGTTCCTGGTTAACCACTGCACACCTGTCACCTGATTCACTTCCTGCCAGCAGGTGGTCTTGTTTCCCTCGTGTGTTCGAACCCAAACCTTCTGACCCGTCCTTCTCCGGACTCGTGCTTTTGGACGTCTTGTTTGTGATCGACTCTCCTGGACTGAGAACCTGAGGGTGAAGAACCAAACTCTGAGTCAAGTTTAAGCTTCTTATTTCAGTCCTTGTTTTGTGTCACATGTTGAAATGTGATGGAAACAGGAAGTCGACCTGCTGAGGTAGAACAGGTCTTCTGTCAACACGTGAAGAGAAATTAAAATCAGATTAAAAACTGTTCTGAAATATAACGAATAAAAAGATGAGGAAGTATCTGCTGGTAAATAATTACTGTAATTGTTTCCAAACTTTTAAAGTGCAGCCAGGTTTCTCCAGGTGGGAATGGACGTGTCTAGATGTTGGAGCCATGAATCTAGAAAGCAAACTTCTAGGCTTACACTGGATACATTTAGTTTTAATATCAGTGGAGATATGATACAGAAATTAATCTGTTCTTTCTTCACCAAATTGTCCAACTTCTCATTTGAATGATTTAGAATGACTTTTTGAGATAAATCAATATCTTCGGCCGTTTTCAGACTCTACTAAATTTTGTGGAAATTGGGTCGAGACAGTTTCTGGAGTTTCTGTTCGACTCGTTCACAAGAACATGTGGGGAACATTCAGGTGAGGGGGCGGAGCCTGTAGAGCAGCAGGAGGCGGGACATGATGTGTAAACTCTGCTGTGGAAAGATCAGTGTTGTTGTTTCCAGCTCCTCCACACCGGCGTCGGCCTCATCACCAGAAGATCTGGAATCTCCTCGTGTTTACAAGTTGACGTCTTCATCTTCTACGTGTCCGGCTTCTTCACGTTCACTCGCTCGTGTCTTCCTGTTGTTTTCTCACAACAGGACATTTTACCAGGAGCCCGGCAGGAAAAGGCCCAGAAAAACATCCAGATCTACTGACTCTGACATTTGCGTAATTCTGTAAGACGAGAGCTAAGCGTCGTGTCCGACGTGAGGCCAGGGACAAACTGACCTGAAAATAAACTGAACCTTCTTTTGGTTCGATTTGCTGGGAAGCGATTAGGAAAATTCCTCAGCTCCTCGATGGACTCAATGTTTTCTTTTTCAAGACGCGAGAAGAAGGACAAGATCTTCTGCTCGACATTTTACCTGCAACAGCGAATTTATTAGAATGAACAGAATAATAAAACGCATCTGACTGAAGTGTGCAATGTTTGTTTGTGACAATTTGTATCAGGGAAAAACACTTCTTGTTGCAAAGACGTTTACTCAAAAGAAATACTAAATAAACATTCTCCTACATTATAAAGTGCAGCCAGGTTTCTCCAGGTGTGGATGGACGTGTCTAGATGTTGGAGCCTTGAATCTTCTAAACCTTAAACTTCTAGACTTATACTGGAAACATGACATTTTATACCAGTGGAAGTATAATACAGAAATTAACCTGTTCTTTCTTCACCAAAATGTCAAACTTCTCATTAGAATGAATTAGAATGAGTTTTTGAGATAAATCACTATCTTCAGCCGTTTTCAGACACTTTGGGTCCAGACAGTTTCTGGAGTTTGCGTCCGACACACCAACAGGAACATGTGGGGAACATGTCTTCCTGTTGTTTACTCACAAAGGGACATTTTACCAGGAGCCCGGCAGGAAAAGTCCCAGAAAACATCCAGATCTACTGACTCTGACATTTGCCTCCTCATATTCAGCCTCTCTGGACTTTATTCCATATCTGAAAGCATCTTTAAATCCTCAGGTTTATTGAAGCCGGGCTCGTTTAGCCTGTTTTGGATCCATCTCCCTGTTTAATATTCCTGTGTGGGAGCAGGATGGAGGTAATCGGCACAGAACGAGTTAATTATCCTCCTCCCTCCTCGGCCTCAGCAGAAGATTGGGATGCTGAGTGAGGAATTAGATATCTGAAATGACCGGTGTGATTGTAATGACAGCTCTCTGTAAGAATCATTTCATCTGCCGACATTACTTTGGAAGACGTGATTAATGAAGCACAGCGTCCTTCACTCCCCCCCCACCCCACCCCCCCACCCGCTCTGCCTCTCAGCCGCAGATATACTGATCTGCTGACATTTACTTAAGTTTGGGCTAATGTATTAATTCCAAAGATAATTATTCAATATACTTTTGTCACTGTTGATATAGCTCAGCGTCACCCTGCTCCGAGACGCTGGCTGTGGGGGGGGGGGGGGGGGGGGGGGGGCATATGTGAGGAGCAGCACAGGGACGGAGACGAGACAAATGGTTCGACTCAGTGACTCGATGGAGCTGCACATGTTTAATATCCTGAATATTTATGCAGCGAAATGTGCGTTAATATCACGTCTTTGTTTTAAAAAATGTGCCTGAAGCTCTGGAAACCATCGTTACCCGCGGTGGATTCATTATGTTGAGTTATCCTGTATTAATGTGTTTATATATTATACTATGTCTCTGAATTTTCTTGATTTAAACTAGTTTTCTTTTCTTTTATTGTAATAGAGTAAAATCACACAGCTGTTGTGTTTATTTCTCATCTAAATCAGTCAGATTTTATTATATTTTCTTGGTTCTTTATAGAATAAGGACAATTTAAAACAACACTCCCCACTGCATCAACACACAAAGCAAAATAATAATAAAGAAGTGGGGAACATCAGAAGCAGGTCAACAAATATACATGTAAAAAATAAATAAGATAAGACATGAGAAGTTAAAATTATGAAATGCTTAAAAAGATCAATTTAAAAAACAATCACATTGTATAAGATCCTAAAAGCGATGGGCAAGTAAAACCAGAGAATTAAAGGGGAAACAGTTCCAAGAAATTAAATGGTTTAATACATAAATACATTAAAAAAGGACGTACATCTAAAACATGTAAATTAATACATCTGAGTGTGACAAAAAAAAAACAATTATAGAAACTGTGACTCTTCAGGAGTTAAGATAAATGTTTAATTTTTAATAACTGCTGCACAAACAGGACTAAGGTCATATTTATATTTATATCAAATATGTAGAATTAAATTCTTTAAATGTTATAGAAAATGCTGCACTGACATATTTATTTACTTACAAATAAATATATCACTGCAGGTCAGACAGTGTGTTTTGACCATTTAATAATTAGAAATAAGCATAAATATTCTTATGCTGTAAACAACACGACCGACTCTGAGATTGTGTGATTGTTATTTTCTCAGAGGAGAAAAGAGAAAATCTTTTTCCACTGAAGTCGTCGTCTTGTCCGGGGTCAAGAGGTCGTCCCTTGAATAAAACACTCCACGTCTCAACACGTTTGATTCCCAGAACATCTGGTTGAGCTCCACTCAGCTGCTCAAATAGGATCCATATGCCTCCAACATTTTTTTCATTGTGTCCTGTAATTGTCAGCGTGAAGGCAACAGGTGTGAGGCTGAATGTGGAGGAGAAACCACTTGGCAGCAGTTTGTGTTTCCTTTCACAATGTGATAAAACGCTTTCTGTGGAAGCTCAAAGACTCCGGCTGAACCTGAAACTCCCTCAGAGACGAGAGCAGCTGATGAGGTGAAGAGAAGAAACCTCCAGAGTTTCCTGCAGGAACATAATCATCGTTATATCTGGAACAATAAAACATCATCACCAGACAGGAACCAGATGTTTGGGTCAAATATTCTCATTTGTCTTTTAAGTCCCTTTGTCCTGTGGGATCAAATCACAGATAAGAGAATCAGTAATTTTTCTTTGAGAGGTTTTCCTCATTTTAATATGTTCCAGTAAACGTACACTGACGACATATCCTCCTTATGTTTTATCCAGATGATTCATAAGTGATTGAACCTGAGAAAGTTTATCAAACTTGGCTCAGAGATGTTCCCTCATGACTCCAGCAGCAGAAACACCTCGGACATTGCCGGGTCGTGAATCAGCAAGAAGGCGAATCAACTCAACGATCAGATACAACATCTTTAAAGTAAATTAGTCTCAACAAATACAATCTGTTCCCGGACTTTACTTCTTCTTCGTCGCTCAACAACAACATTTGTGACGAACATGTCAACAATCAGGGAGATTTCAAACTGGAAAGTCGCACAAGTAAAACGTCCGTATGCACGAGTTTCCATGCTTGGTTCTTGTGTTGGCGAAACACAACACTGGAACTAGGCCGTTTAACAAAGATAGGAATCATCTCCTCGCCATGCAGGCCAGGCTCCACCCACCACTGCTCCAAATATGGTCACTTCTGGTTTCATAAGACCAGGAAGGCGCTGGGCGAAATGGCAAAACTGTTCACAACCAACAGGTGACAACACATTGGTTCGACACTTCGTGGCTGCACAAAATGTGTTAAACATTAGCTTCCAGGGATTTGTTGTGTTTAGATTCAATATTTAATAATAGCTAAACTGCGGTGACATCATCAGGAGGTGTGGAAAACCATTTGGAGCTGCACACAAACACAGAGACAAGAATTACAGCCGGGACGCAGCATCAGAGATTCATCCTCCCGCCTCAAACAAAGACCCTGAGCATCATCGTCTCCTGTCGGCGTGTCCGTCCACGTGAAGAGGAAACAGCAGGAGCAGGATGGAGCCCAAAGGAGGAGGAGCCTCATCACAGCGGCGCCCGTCATCCGCCCGGCGACGACAACAACATCACAGCAGTGAACACGTCGGTGGGGTTGTGTGTCCGAGGCCATCTTGCACATGTCTTTGTGTCCGCGCTCCCCGAGCTGAGCTGCCCACTGTGTGTGTGTGTGTGTGTGTGTGTGTGAGTGTGTGTGTGTGTGTGTGTGTGAGATAGATACCAGGAGACATGGGGGGGGGTTGCATGTGATATTTCAGCAGCTGTTTCCTTTATGCAGCTGCACCACCGCAGACAGGACACTTCCAATCATGCTCATGGCTGCCACCCCTGTGTGTGCGTGGCAGTCCACAGGGATCTGGCGAGCGGGGGGGCACCCTACATCTATCACTAAGGATATGATCAGCTCAGGTTTACTGCAGAGCGCAGGTCACGTGTGGGTCTGTGGGACGAGCGGCGCACAAACTGAGGGTCTTTGCTCCGTGTGAATCCACGATAGAAACCGTTTCACCAGGTTCGCGTGAAAACCTCGTTTGACTCAACGTGTCGAATTAAACTCACTGAATAACTAAAAGTTCTCGTGTTTTCTTCGATATTCCTTGAAAACGCTGCTGAATTGCTTATCATCCTTATACGTAGAATATGTAGCTCTGGTATTTTTGTATTTATGGAAATAAAGTGACGATTCTAGATGTTTTTGTTTTGGACGAGCATTTCTCACGTTAGTCCAAATGAGTATTTATCCAAACTCAGAAGTTTTTTCTTGGAATTATAACAAGAATGTATTGGCTGTATTTGTTTGGGAGCAAAGTCCCCTTAAATACAAATACACAAATATCAGTTTCCTCAATATGTCAAATTTGTGAAGACATATCAAGACTATGAATTGTTCACTGGAAAGTAAATGTCTAATGTCAAAGAAAGCTAACACCATTTCCTGGATCTGCACCAGAACAACACAAGACACAGAACAACAAAACAAGAACCTCATTTGACTCATCGAGGTCGTATATAAAACTCAATGTATATCTAAGTTCTCATGTTTTCTTCGATATTCCTTAAACGCTGCGGAATTGTTCCCCACACTTAAAAAACGTATGTGTAGAATATGTAGCTCTGATATTTTGTATTCATGGAAGGATTCATAAACCTTTTGGACGAGCATTTCTCACGTTGAGTATTTAAACAAACTCAGATACATTTTCTTGTAAATAATAACAAGACAGTATTGGTTGTATTGGTTTTCGGAGCAAAGTCCCTTAAATAAAATTAAGAGGCACTTAATTTCCACACATAAATATCAGTATGTCAAATTTCTGAATACATAAAAAATATTATTCGCTGGCAAGTAAATGTTAAAGAAAGCAAACACCATTTCCTGGATCTGCACCAGAACTTGAAGGAGTTCTTCTCTGACTCGAACCACAGGAGAACGTTTTCTCTCCAGTCTCCAAACTGTTGAGTTTGTCTTTCATTTTATATTTTTGTTCAATTTTTGAATTGAAATTAATTGTGTAATCTTGCGTGTAAGCAAACCAACCAACCAACAAACATGATCTGCGTGGTGGAGGTAATTATCTGCATCATTTAGTACTTTAAATACTCTAAAGGTCATTTCCTCTGTACCATCGGGATTTCCTGGATACAAATGCATTTGATTTGCATGTTTTATGTAAATGTTATGTAGTATATTGCACTAGAATCACTTAATCACTGGATGTTGAACAGTAACACATATCTGTATATTTCTGTCTTCAAATGTGTGTGGACGAATAGTTTTAAAAGGAAATGATTCGATTTGAATTACATAAAACAAATTGAAAACAAACAAATACAAGAAAAGGTTTTACTTTGGAGGTTTCAGTCAGTTTTAATAATTTAAGTCAGAATACTTTAGGTTCCTTCGTGTCCACGTGAAAACATCCGACCACTTCAGAAAACCGACACCAGTCAAATCTCCGTGTCATCGCCGACTTCTCCCGACGACAACAACACAACCATCTTCTCTCTCCTCATTCATTTTTCATTTCAAGCGTTGGCATGCCCGTGGAAAATACAGATTTCACCCTTGTCCAGTTGGGGGGGGGGAAATCCGATGAGGCAGAAAGACACATCAACAGGGAGGAGAGGGCGAGCGAGGAGCGAGGGGAGAGAGCACGCGGCGTGTCCTTTGAGCCGGTGTCACCCTGCTGGGCGGAGTTTGACATTCAGACCATGTGACAGCGCTCGACCCAGGGTGGACGGCCCCCCTGCAATATTAACTCTCATTTGGAGAGCAGCTGTGGCTGTGAGCATGAAACATTGAAGGAAACAGCTGCCATGGATCCAGTGCCATCGCACCACCTCTCGCCATGCAGCCGCCCCCCCCACCCCTACTGTTCCCTTGAGAGAAGCAACACAAACCGGCTCTTCTTCCTCGTGCGGTTCCCCGTCTGTCGGCGTTCTCTCCGGCCGACGCCGCCCGGCCTGTGGGAGGCGGGACCGACCCCGGGAGACGTCGCCAGCATCTGGACGGGAGAAGAGTCTTTCAAGGCTCCTCTCTGTCCCGGAGACTCTGTGGTTTGTGTGTTCCAGGGAAATCTGGGAAAGATGCGTTATTCAGAGTGTGTTGGACGAAGACCAAAGATGCTTTAAAAGCTGAAAAGGTTTATTAATAAAGTGGATGAAAAGGAGAAACATTAATCTGGGTTGTTCATTTATCTACAAATGTCAGGAAAAAAAATATCCAGATGTTCCCCAGTGGTTCTGTTTTTAGCTTTAACTTCTTTGAACCACACAGATTTGATTTTAGAAGATTCTAACTAAAGGAAGTAATGTTGGAATTTCAAACTTTTTAACTATGGGTTGTGGCTGAATTCCAACCTAATAAAGGTAGTTTTAGCGAGATATTATGCTTCATACAAATTATTTTAATAACTGTTGCTATTTAGTGCCAATAATGAATCTTTTTACTTGTTCTAATACTTAACTTTTTGATATTAAAGCATAATTCCCTCAGATTCATTAAACTCACACAGAGATCCAGGAACTGTCCCTTCTGGGGCAAAGTCAGTATGACATTGTGTGGGTTTAGTTTTGTTGCGAATGTTTACACAGTCAGGTTTGTTTTGATGAAGCAGAAAACATAATAATCTTTTCTCCAATTGTAAACACCTTTGCCCCACATTGCATCTGCTGGTTCAAGGACTTTTATGAAGTAAACAGGTTGCCTAGCAACTATAGCGTCATTGGGAGTGTCTCCCTGTTCTACTTCCGTATTCCAAAAGCCAGGAGGATGGATTACGCCTGCGCACTTCCGAGGAGGAGGAACGAAGAACTACTGTTATAAAATGGACTGATACCGGATGTTCAGGGCTCTGATACAACTAATGTACTGGAAGCCCATTGCTTTGCTGTAACCTGTTCATTGCTTTCTAAATAAATACTTAATTGAACAAACCGAATTCGGCTCATCTTCTCTTAAAGAATAAAAGAACACGCTTTAACAGTAACCAGTTTCTACAACCATTTCCTGTGTTTGGTCCACGGTCAATGTGGATTACAGGTCTCTGGATCTATTTGAGGGATGTCATGGGAATTTCTCAATAGTCAAGCACAAGTCATTACAATTGTTCTTCCTGGAAGTTTAATTCTACATCTGCAGATGGGTATCACCGTACAAAACCATGCAATGAGCAATGACAAACAGGACACACACCCAAGCTCCTCCTGGAGAGGAACACATGTTATCGATTAACCTTTTCGATCTTTAGAAATAGGTGACCGGACCTGAGGAGTCTTCAGGTCCCTACAGTCGACGTGTGGATATCACAGATTTCTGCTCTTTTTCCTATTGAGAAGTTGACTCGTGACCTCAATCACAAATCAGTCAAGTATTGGAGGATCTGGGAACCGGTGCATTCCTTCTTACAGAAACCATAACTCATAATCTTTTTCTGGAAGGGAAGGCCTGACTGCTTTTTTTATTTTATTTTGTTTCATTCTCTTTATTTTATACACGCTATTCCCTTGCCTGTCTCCTGTCATCCTGCTGATTGTGTATGTATGTATGTTTGTGTATACATGGATGTATGTGTGTATGTATGTGTATGTGTATATATATATATATATATATATATGTATATGTGTATATATGTGTGTATGTATGTGTATGTATATATATGTGTATATATATGTGTAAGGATATATATTGCAGTGCTCATTGTTATTTTGGGGTGGGACTTTTTTTGTTGTTGTTTTGTTTGTTTTGTTGTCTGTTTTGTTTTTCTAATGTTTGTCCTATAAAACGGTTAAAAACCAATAAAGAAAAAAATATATATATAATAAAAAAAAAAAAAGAAATAGGTGACCAGTATCCTGTCTTCTACTCTGTCTCAGACCCCTTGAAGGCAACATCTGTTTTCAAAGATCTCTTATCAATGTTTTACAACCCACTCACATCTCCTGTCATGTGACGTCATTGCTAGGTGACCCTGTGAGTGAGGAAGTCATATAACATCAGCTGCTTGAGCAACACTCTGATATGTAAGGGAATCCATTTTCTCATCTTTCTATACATCAAAGTGGTTCCTTCCTTCAATCAATGCCCAAATGGTCAAATTGCCATCACAGGGATTAATGCTGGTTAATCCAGGAGATTTTCCATCGTGTGCTGTTATTGTTATGGAGGTTTTTATGGTTTAAATGTGTTTTATAGAAATTTCAGATCTGTCTTTTCCCAGAATGACACAGTAAATAAAGTCCGAGCACCACCCAGGCCTTTCAGTGGAGTTCTCCCTGTGGGTTTGTAGCTTTTCTCTGGGAACTGTTGAGAAAAACAACAGCGTGTTCTTTACTTCTTTAATGAGAAGAAGAGCCAAACTCAGTTTTGCTCAATTTAAGAATTTATTTAGGAAAGCAATGAACAGGTTACGGCAAAAGACAATGGGTGCCAGTAAATTAAGTGTATCAGAGCACGATGGACATCTGGTGTCTGTCCATTTTATACAGTAGATCTTCGTTCCTCCCTCCTCGGAAGTGCGCACGCGTAGGCCATCCTCCTGGCTTTTGGAATACGGAAGTGAACAGGGAGACACTCCCAATGCATCTATAGTTGCTAGACAACGAGTTTTACTACAAGAACGTCCTTCACCCAAAGATGCAATGTGGGCCAAAGGTGTTTACGATTGGAGAAAAGATTATTATGTTTCAACTATTACAAAACAAACCTTCCTGTGTAAACATTCGCAACAACTTCACCAAAACAATGTCCCAAAATGTAGTCAACAACGTCACTCTGTCCAACCTCAAGACTTATCAAGACAGCTGTGGAACTCTGTGTGAGTTCAATGAATCCAAGGGAATACGCCTTTAATATCAGAAAAGTTAATTATTAGCACTAAGCAGCAACAGTTATTAAAATCATATGTATGAATGCCTAATATATAGCTAAAACTGTTCCTATCTTTATTGTTAAGAGTTCTTTCAGCAAAGGCTATAGTTAAAAATTTGAAATCCCAACAGAACCACCACCGATCGATGACATATAAAATTGGAGTTTGGTTAATTATCGTGGCTCCGGTTCCCCTGTGACTGTTAAAGAATGAGACTTGTGTATTTGATGTTAGCAACACAACTGTTAACATCTCTACATCTGCTCCGTCTCCCTGATACTGTGCCACTCGTTGATTCCACGTGTTTCCCTCCTCTTCACCGCTCTTCATCCTCCACCCTGCAGAGTCCTCTCCCTCGCCGCCCCCCCCCCCCCCCCCCCATTGCTCCTCCTGAACGCTACAGCGACTCCACTTCACAATCACACGTTCATAAGACACGCTTGTATTTTAAAAGCTCTCCTCGGAACCTCCTCAGAGACACATGCTAATTTACTTTAGCTTCAGGAGGAGCGAAGGGGGGGGGGGGGGGGGGCGAGAGCATTAAAGGTCGTGTGTGATTCCTAGTGACAGGCTTAGAGAGTAAGTGTGCAGGCGTCTGAACCTGGCTCTCCGCTGGGGCCCGGACCCCCTGGTGTTCTCCTGGTAGCTGAACAAGCTCCTGTCGGCCGTGCAGTGTGTCGGAGACGGATCCGAAGGCAAAACGCTTCTGAATAATTGATCGCTCAGGTCGCCGCGGCGCCGGGTTACAGCCGCGAGAACATCGCCCGCTTCCGCTCGTGTGTTTAAGTGTAATTAAAAACAGTTTCTCAGGAAGTGAGGGAGGAGGAAACACGGTGTTCAACAAGGATATGAATAAAGAATCCCGCGGATTCCGTGTCAATGAGGCGCCCGGCAATTAAGCCGCTATTAATTATTCAAGAGTGGAAATAATGGATCGGCGAGGTTGAAGTGGCGGCGGATCGTAATGGCCGGGGCAGCGGCACTTTCACGGGGGGGAACAATTAGCAACGGGGTAATTACACTCACGGTCAATTTGTAAAAACCAGCGTCTCTTAATGCCACATGTGTACGATGGCGTCGGCGGGCGGAGAGGATGACTCAGCGTTCTCTCAGGTGAACCATCAGCTGGAGATCGTTTTACTCAGAAGCTTCCACGGGAAAATAATGACAATTATATATCATATCTCAGATGATTGAAATGATGATTGACATTTGTTTGTGTGAATGTCAGTTTAATAAAAACAGCTGATTTGTTGTTTTATTAATAAATGTGTATATGTATGTTTTCCTCTCCCCACATGATTTTCCTGATATTCCCTGATTTAAAAATGTTATCGTTAATTTCTAAATCAGGAATATTTAGCTGACTGAGATATGAGATTGTGCAATTTGGTGCAGATCCAGATCAAATGTGAATTTTGTGACTTTAATGTGTTTTCCTCTAGTTTCCCTTGTATTTCCTTTTAGCGTTGTTTTGATAGCTAGCCTCGTGCGTTAGAATAAAAAACAGCTGTATTGTAAGTATAACTCACACGTGCAGATACATTATGCAGATATTAAACGTCTTTACTTCTAATTGCCTAAAAAGGTAACTAACAAATCCAATCTCCTTCATAGTCCCATGCAGTTATTTTTCTTTCCCTGTGTGAATCCTCTAGAGAGACTTTCACTTTTATGATTGAACATAAAAAACGAATATGAGTAAAGATCACAGTCGTATACAAGGAGAAGAGAGAAAATGTAGATTTGCCAAAATCAACACGGAGAAGTGAGATTCTTCATTACGTGTTTTTGTTTCTGTCTGATTCTCACTCCCTCCCTCGCTTGCCCGTCTCACTTCTCTCTCTCTCTCTCTCTCTCTCGACTCATTTCCAATGTGCCCTTTGCAATTAAACCCGGGGATCCTCACTTAAGACGGACAGGTTCGGGGGGGCGGGTGTCAGCCGAGACCATCAGTCACGCTCGGCTGCTGCTGCTGCTGCTGTGGCTCCGTGGACGTGATACTGGAAACCACAAGCACCGCAAACAACTGCTGTTTGACACACACACACACACACAGACACACACACACACACACAAACACACAAACACACAAACACACAATTATCAATGGAATGGCACAACACTCTTTCTTCTTTACTGTTTCTCTTTCAGTTATTTTCTTTTCTCTCTCTCTCTCGTCACTGTCTTTTCCAGTTCCCCTCCTCCCTCTGTCTCTCTCTCTCTCTCTCTCTCGCCCTCTCTCTCTCTATCGCTCGTTGCCATTTCAGCACATTAATTGACTCATTATTCTGATTCCTGCTCGGGGAGAGGGGGGTGGGGGGGGGGAGGGGCGGCTGATTAACAAAGGCAGATGCCCGGTCTCTGCAGAGGAGCTCTGGATCACAGTTGTTTGTCCCATACATTAACATGAATTATTAGAGAGTCGCGACATTAAAACACCGCGGATGATTGAAACCACGATTGACAACTGGTAACAGCTGATTTGTTGAATATTTATTAATAATTAAAATGATAAATTTTCCAGTTCAGCGTTGGAGGAGATGAGCTTGTGGTTTGTCTGTTCTGTATCGTTGAGTGAGGAAACCCGAGCCGAGCCAACGGGATCCAGTGAGGCTGCTCGGGACCAATCAGGTCCAGGTCTGGATATTCATAAATGATATTGAGGTTCTGGTCGGTTTGGTTTCTCCGCTGCACTCGTCGGTTACCACGACGATCGCCGTGTGAGGGACAAGGTTCCACAGACTCAGCTTCTACATTCACTGCTTCTAACTTGGGTTCGAGTTGAGTTAGTGAGTTCTCTCTTGGACTCGGACGGGTTCAGATAGAAAAATGCAGCACAAGCAACAATAACTCAGATATTAACTAACACCCCTCAGATATGCCACTTATTTTTTTTATCAAGCTAGTTGATTAATCCCTAAGAAATAAGAGTAAAATGATAATGAACCTGATAAAGAAAGACGCTGCCGCTCGTGTCTATCTCAACAAGTTCCACCAACGTTTTCTTCCTCGTGTCTTATTCTCGTCTCGGTTGAATTATTGGCTGCGCTGCCCTCCCAAGGTTTCAGGTGGAACTGCATCCGAAAGAAGACGTGAACAGATACAGACAAAATTAACGCACGAGTACGGACAGAATGAGTCAGTTTCCGTATTTAACGTTAAGCATAAAAGAGCCGTAATAACTATGAAAGAAACATAGAGGTTTTTTGGACTGTGAGTAAGTTTGCAGTAATAAAATTTCTCGTTTATAACTAATTAATAACGCGTGCAACCTATTAACACTGAAATGCAAATACAGGAATTCACAGTTGGGCTTGTCCCCTTCCCCCCCGGCCATCTCCCAGTCTCCCCCCCCCCCCTCACGTCTCTCTCTATGTGACGCTAGCATAAGATTTTTAGGCCATATCTTCAAATCCATTGTTTCCGTGGCGACAGCTCAACATTTAGCCGCCCTGACACGTCCGGTTAGCTACAAGCCCAAAGTTTACCTGACACAGGGTGGCCTACTTATCGTCTCTCGCCCCTCTTCCTCTTCTTCTTCCTCTTCTACTACACCCCCCCCCCCACCACCCCCCCCATGGAGTGCACCACCATCATCACCGTTCAGTCTCCTCCGCTCTCCCTCTCCACCCTCCTCACACGTCCTATTTGAGAGAATTAGGAGGGAATCAATCATTTGTCGGGGGGGCCTACATGTTGTTCGGGCGTCTAACCGCTGATCTACCGTCTCCAGTTGGACAGGATGGGGTGGGGCTGCTGGTTTTTAGAGAGGGGGGGGGCGGTGATATCATGTGGAGAGACCAGGAATCCAAAGTGACGCAGGTCGGACCCTTGAGTTTCTCTGACAAACTGACTGCAGCACCCCCCAGGCTCTTTCTCTCTCCCGTCCTCTCTGTCTGTCCGTCTCACTCGTCCGATGTCCAACGCCACACTGTCCTGTCATCCAGCGAGACAGGAGGCCGCCGTCATCAGCGTCCCAGCGGCCAATGGGAGGAAGCCTCTGATCGTCTGTCTCCGCTTTCTGTTCTTTAATCGTCTGAGGTGACGCTGGAATCGGACGATGATCAGTTGAATCTGATCCGAGGGCTGAGAGTAGAATGAACTGTCTTTTTATCAAAGCACATTATCATATGCAACATCCAGATTTTTAATTGGATCTGAACCTTCGCCAAGGAGGTAAAAATGTCCACCCCTGTCCGTCCAGACATACACAAAAAATGGTGGAAGGATGAGACGAGAAAGAACTTGCTGAAATTCTTTAATTCTATAACGTTGCGAGATCAGATAATTTCTGATTAATAATTTATGGATCTGGGTGGTAAAAGTCGGCCATATTTAAAGGACATATCTATTTGTGTGTGTAGGTGCAGCTTGATGGAATTTCAGGGACTGTTGCTGTTATTCTGAGTGCTATGAGTTACTATGAGTAATAAGAGGATCACATTTCTTAAATCTATTTATTTCTCTTTTATAGATTGGTTGGTTTACGTCAGCAGAATATTCTTGAACAGGATGAATCCTAAACATTGTCCTGACCTAACTGGTGACACCTCACATTCAGTAATGCAGATATGACGAACACACAGACATTGTCAGAAACCCGTCACAATAATAAATAAGCAGCAGCGGAGATGTGGAGGTGAAAATTCAAAATAATAATGAGATGAACAAAAGATCACGAGTGTCCCGTTGCAGCCGAGCGAGTTCAGAACCTGGAGATGTTTGTTTGTGGCGACGTCATCACCGCTCGGCTGTTTTAAACAGTTGATTAAGTCTCGTCCAGCTTGCCAACCCGGACCCCTGACCCCCCCCCCCCAACATCTGCTTTGTGAGTGTGGGCTGAGAAGCAGAGTTGCTCTCACACTGCGCAATATGTGCCGTCATAGCAAGGTGACATTAGCTCTGAGAGAAGGAAGTCACGTGGGTCTGGTCGATGCTTTTTGAATCTGCTGCAAGAAAATACTGAAAAGCCATCAAATGAATATAAGGAAGCGAGAGAACTCAGTTGAGTCGGAAACAACGGATGCTGATAAAGAAACAAGCAAAGATTCTGTGGTCGAGTGAGTCGTCGTTTTGGAAAAATCCAGTCATGGAAAAAAATGTGATGCTGCTCTATTAGAGGTGTTACGGTGCAGGTGTGTTCTCGTGTACCTGTGCCGTAACTCCTCTAATAGACCAGCATCACATTTTGAGCAATGTCTGGCTTCACCAAGATCCAGAAATGATTCTTGTGAGAAATCAGCAAAAATGTTGAAAAATATCTCACAATGTATAAGAAACTGAAAATTTAAAGTCATGAAAATCAGTTGTGTAGTTTGTGTGTAATCCTGCAAACAAACAAACAAACAAACAAACAAACAAACAAACAAACAAACCTAACCTGTAAAATACGTCCCCACTGGATTCCAGCTCGTTCCTGTGGCTTCACATGTCACATGCTGCTGCTTACCAGCTGGAATTATGATGCACTAATGTTTTTGTTTGTTTTTTTTACTATAATCTTCCACTGTCAACCCCCCCCACCCCCCACCACCCCCCTCCCCCCTCTGCTTTATCTCGACTTGCAGATGGTGACCCGCTCTAATAATAGTCACTTAAATAGGACATGACTTTCCAACACACACATATGTCTGTGTCTCTCTCTCCCCCTCTCTCCTCCTCTCCCCCCCCCTCTCCCTCCCTCTCTCTCTATTTGGCCCATTTGCTCGCCCTCTGACTTCACGTATTCGAGCGTCCCCGTCCCCCCCACTCGTCTCTCTCTCTCTGACGGACGACCGGCTCATGCACAGCAGCCATGGTGCTGACGCCGGGCATGAAATGAAACGTTCTCTTTATCAACTGCTTGGAATGTCAACAGAGAACGAGGGGCGAGGGAGAGGGGAGGAGGGAGGGAGGGAGGGAGGGAGGGAGGGAGGGAGGGAGGGAGGGAGAAAGAGACATTCTTTGAAGACAGGGGGGAGAGAGAGAGAGAGTAAAGAGGAGGATCTGGAGACAGAGAGATTAACACACATGGATAAGTAGCCATGAACCCAGTCAGAGGAGTCACTTGATAATGTACATGCACACATATGTGCACACATGCATCCGTGTGCATGTAAACACTGCAGCACACACACACACACACACACACACACACACACACACACACACACACACACACACACACACACACACTGTTGCTCCAGCCTGTCGAGCTGCCTGACACGAAAGCTTCTCTGTGTCCATATGTCGGGAGAGAAACCGACATGTAAATAAACATGATGTTATTAATGGCGTCATAAGAGATGATCACATGCTGCGTCTCCCAACTTCAACCATTCACTGGAATAACTTAGAAAATTTAATGTTTAATTTAATTTATACACAGCTTGACCCCATCTCTTTTTTTTTTGGACACAATTATTAACTTGAGGATTTACTGTCATCTGAAGGGTCCTGAGTTGAGAAGCAGCAGGTCTGCGAAGTTTTAAATTATTTTTCATTATTACTATTATAAACCCCACGCTGAATTTTACTGACTCACTTAATCATTTTAGAAAATTTAATTTAATTTAGTTTTTAATTTTCTCTTCTTGTCTCTTTTTATCTGTTTTGATCTTTAAACTTTTAACTGTTTCCTGTGTTTGCCTTCAATTCTTCACTTTTAACTTTTATCGTCAAAAATTTAGATTGAATTAAAATAAAAACCGGATGTGACAAATGCAATTTTAACGATTCTGGGAGGAAACCTTTGTTTACACGATTTCATAGATGTTCACCAGAGCTGAAGTTCACTGAGTTAAACTTCAGAGTTTTCCTTGAAGCCGAACAGAGCTGAACCAGGACAACAGTTTCCAGTCTCTCATTCTCGACCTCAATCTAATAATTGCTCCGTTTCCATCTAAAAGCAGATTCATCCTCTTTAAGTTTTTTAGCTTATGCCTGGGAGAGAGAACGCACGAGGCAGATCTTACATATGTCAGAGATTATAATGTACGCGGGTGGAACAGCCGGCGCGTGTGGACCGATCCCTGCACCGAGGTTGTGACAGAGCTTTTCATTTCACTGATGAGATCCGACTGTGGAGCCACAGAGCTGCTGCCGTACTGACTCTGACCAAGAGAGGGCTCCCTCAACCTCCGGAGGCCTTCGGGGGGTTTGCAGCTGCAGAGAAAAAAGGGGGGGGGGGGGCTATGGGTGAGCGGGCGAGAGGGTTTATCGGTTGGAAAATGAGAGTGGACGGATCAAATACACTCAAAGTAGACATGCTGAGGAAATGTTGAGGGAGAGAAAATGATGCAGAGCGGGAGAGAACATGTCTGCACAAGCTGAGCATATTGGTGAGCGGCTCTGACCCCCCCCCCCCTGTGAGCACAGCCACGTGCCGCTCTGCTGGAGCAGCTCGCCGCCGCCGCCGCCGCCATAAAACTCCATCTTTGCAGCTCCCGCGTGTGTGACGTGTTTAACGTGGCAGGACCGACGAGCATTTTGTGTTCTCGTGATGAGCAGAGGCCGGAGATAAGTGTTGCGTCTGTAGGCCGCGGTGCCGCGATCAGACTTTCCACCTCAGCACCCTCAGAAGTCACCTGCAGTAAAAAAAATCGGAGAATAAGAAATCTCCCTCCCACGCCGGCCCTTCCTGATGAATTGGCCGTTGAATGGCGGCCATCACAGAGGTCAACCAGCCGCCGTCAGAGCAGTCCAGGTGTTTTAACGGTTCCACTGTGGGCGCCGCCGATCCGACACACCTCACAACCCTGTGGATTGGAATAACGAGGGGGGGGGCGGCGTGACAGAACACGTTCCCCTCGCCGGCGCCGGCCGACAGTAGGAGTTTCTGCTCCGGGGAGAGCACGGCTTTATAATTGTAACCACATCCAATTAAATTTCCAATTCCGACCCCCATTCATCAGGCCAGTGACCAGAGGCTGCAGAGCATCTCCTGCAGAGACCTGAGCTGCTGCAGACTCACAGTCTGAGTTCTGAGCCTCAGCCACAGGGACCGTGTGAGTTCAGAAACAGAGTTTTATTCTGTTAAGAATCTCTCTTTTTATTTCGTATTTTTCAACCAAATTCCAGTTTGCAAGAGTCGTTTCTTCCCGTTCAGGAGATTTCTTCCTCTTAATTTCCATTTAAAATATGAGAGAACGTGAAAGAATAAGTTTAAATCGACTGCTGAGCCACCGAGCATCATTATAAGTTCCTCTCCACGTCTTAATCAGTCAGAAAACAGACACCAGACAATACAGTAAATGTGAAATGTCTTTTTTGTTTGATTTATCCGTCTCATTATCTCCTGACCATCCGTGACCTTTTGTTTAATTGCTTTATTTGCTCGCTGCACCTCCTGAAACGCTCCTGACATTACAATACAACTCAAAACAGGCAAACAATTAAAGGGGAACTTCAGCAGTTTGTTTCTGTTCTTCCAGCCGAGTTCAGGGATCCTGAGCTGTCGTCTCTAACTACATTTCACATAATGCAATTCTGCAGCATCTCTCATTAGGCCTCATCTGCCAGTTTAGTGCCCACGACTCATCCCCCTGTGGTGTCACTCAAACTATTGTTTAGGAGTCTTCAAGACAGAGTAAGTTTGAAAACCATATTGATGTTTATAACAACCACACCCAGATTTCATGTCAGAATTGTAAGAAAAGTTATTTCCAGATCTGGAAAATTCACGTTTGGTACGAGAGATGCTGACGTCATCACTTCAAAACCCCAAAACTTCCTTTTACATCGGCTTTAAACGGTAGCTTTTGATGTGAACTTTAAAACACATGAACACACACAAGTTGGGACAATGACTTCACAACTTGGGGAAACTGTAAAGATATATATTTAGATGTAAATATTTTATTTTCTATTTTAAATTTTTGATATTCTATTTCATTGTTATTCTATTTTATTCTTTTTTATTCTATTTTATACTATTTCTATTTTTATTTGTATTTTTTTTGGGTTGAAATTACTGAGCATTGCTTAAAGAGAGTGTGTGGCCCAAGCATTTCATTGACAGTGACTACTTCATGTTATCTCTGTTCATTTGACAATAAAATCTTGAATCTTGAACAGGAGCTTCCAGCAAACTATATGTGATAAGTAACTTAAAATTCCTGTGTAAAATTGTGCTTCTCATTGGGGAAGTTGAGGGGAAATCAGTTTTTTCTGGACACGGAAAATAACTCAAGTATTTGGTGATAATACCTGAAGAATCAGAGAAAGTGGGACAACACAGGCGTTAACAAGTTGTGTGACCATCATAGAATCTGAGCTCAGTGCTTTAGAAGCCTGTAAGTCAAGGTGGCTGCAAACTATTCCATTATCTGTGGAGTTTCATCTCAGAGATATCTAGTTCCTTCCTCAAGTTTCTCTTTATGTGGCCTCCTTAACGCTGAGTCATGCTTCTGCGTTGAAGTCACGCCACAGGTAAGCACGTAAACACGAGCATGAGCATTCATAGTTTTGCGTACGTGTGTGTGAGTGTCTGCTACAGCTCGTGTTGGATCTGATAGATGTTGAAGAGAAATTACTTTTTCTTCAAGAACTACAGCGAAGATAAGAGACGTCGTCCGTGTTCATTCCTTCCGCTCAAATCAAAAAAGGGCGGCTAGTGTCGGAGATGTCAGTCTACAGCGTTGGGTGAGCGTAGGGTTCAGGTGTTCAGGTTTAACTCGACCTTGGATACTGTATCAGTGAAATAAAAACTCTGTATCAAGACACAAATATGAGGTGAATTTGATTAGATCTTCTTCTGACGTCCTCCTGCATGAGAGACGTAAAGTGTGAGAGAATAAAAGTTACTCAACAAACGCTCTGCACATTATTTCAGTGGAATCCCTCCCGGCCATCACATAGATCACATGCCCATATGTAAGAAAGCAGTGGGGTGTGAGGCCTGAAATGATCATGGGATGTGGTCATAATCATAATCCATCTAATGGATCAGGCGGATCTAATCCACACACACACAGTTACAGTTGAGCTAAGTCCTCATGCAGCTGCCTGTCAAACAATAACAGGAATGAAAGTCCGTGTGTTGAGCTACCTTTTTTATTTGTAATCCCTGTGATGAGTGTAAGTGAAGGAGAAAGAGCTTTTCTGTTGTTGGACGTAATCTGCCCGTCAGTGTCCAGCAGCTTTTATCCAAAGCACCTTACGATGCATCCATCACCTCAATCAAAGAGAGTTTACTTTCACCCAAACACATTTTAATCACATTTAGACGGTGGATCTTTTTAAATGAAAATCAGTTCTCAGTTCTGAGTATGAAATTAAATTGCATTTTAGCCGGTAAACCATATATATCAATAAATAAAGCTCCAGTTCTGCACTAACACTAACATCTGGCTTTTGTTTGAGTTGAGAATAATCGTCATTCACAAGCAGGTCAGTGACTCTGCGGTGGATTCTGGTTTCTATCCACATGACACCCGGGGGATTCAAACTATACCGGACATGAAGTTAATATTTCCAATGCATCCATTGTCATGAACATTTGTGTATTTTCTGTTTTTTACATCGTGTGAACATCAGTGCATTTCCTTTTCTTTATATCGTGCACGATTCAACATCGACAACACAGCGAAGTGGATCCTCACGTTGTACACAATATTATAAATGTTAAAATAACTCATTTATACTTCAATATCAATTCTACTGGTGTGACAAGAAATACCACCGATACAGGATCAAGATCATCTTTACAGTATCATATGAATTGCTCAAATGCTCCTTATTGATAATTATAAAACCATTTATTTTAGAAAATCACAATCCTTTGCAAAACAAATGTCGTAGAAAACGGAAGAGAAGCAAAACCTGCGTTTACCTGCAAATTTGTGGGTAAAAGAAGTTAGCGGTAAATTGAGTTAAACAGGTGGAAAAAGAGGTTTCTGCATTTTTAAACAAGCAAATGATTTGAAAGAAATGACAACCTCTCACATCCTGAACCCGTCAGGTTGTGTGCGCGCGCGTGTGCGTGTCTGTGTGTGTCTGTGTGTGTCTGTGTGTGTCTGTGTCTGGGTGAAGCGTCAACAGAAGGTGTGGCTGCAGGAACACATGCATCAGATTTCCAGGACCTGGTGCACTGTGTGGTCAGAGGCTGCACAGAACACCGACTCATAAGTCCATTGTCACTCAGCATGTGAGACATGGATAAGCCCTCGGCCTGGACAATGGGCCGGGCCCCCCTGTAAAGGCATCTGACGCTTTAGCTCGGATTAGAGTGTAAAATATAGGTTATCCTCTGATTGACGTGACATGTTCGCTTCCCACAAACAGTGGCAGCGGCGGCGATTTGACTAAGTGCCATTGTTTTTAAAGCCTGCGCCTCAGTAATGCCGTCTAATGCCGTTTGCTTGTTGAACACGACGCACATAGCTGTGGTGCTGATATCATACCAACCCCCCCCCCCCCCCGACACGCCCCCTCATGAAACCACATCTAAAATCACTGGATCCACCTGAATATACCAGATTTATTAAATCCAGATCCATGAGTTACTCTCAGAGAAATCAACGTCAAAATAAAAGTAAAAAAGGAAACGAGGACAAATTC
Source organism: Limanda limanda (assembly GCF_963576545.1). Classification (NCBI taxonomy): domain Eukaryota; kingdom Metazoa; phylum Chordata; class Actinopteri; order Pleuronectiformes; family Pleuronectidae; genus Limanda; species Limanda limanda. The sequence continues at coordinate 3,406,933 of NC_083640.1, forward strand.
CTGGATCTCCAACCAAATTCCCCCGGTTCCCTCCTGACCTGTAACACATGTTTCCACCGAGTTTCATGGAAACGCCATTCCATAGTTTTTCACATAATCCTGCAAACAAACCAAAACCAAAACAAGCATAATTGTCGGAGGTAATAAATACGCGTCTACGCACACAGCTCACAATCTGAAGGGGTCAAAGGTCAGAGCTGTTTTAATTATCACCAGCGACGGAGCTGCTGAAATAAAACACTGATGAGAGTCAAAGGAGCAGAAATAACCCACAGATCAATCAGTCGACAAAGTAATGTAAAGAAACAGCACACAAAAATTAATTCGAAGCATTAATTGCTCAATAACTCAGCGAGTGTACAAATAATATTAAGCCGGGGACAGTAGCTCTATTGTTTTACTACCCGTTGCTTTTAATTCACACATTTGCATTTGTGATGGGGGTAATTAGGATCTATTTATTATTCACACAATCCCTCATAAAAGGCTAATGAGCATTTGTTTTGATGACAGTAAAAATGCAAGAGAAAACGATTTATGTTTGTTAGCAGGTCATTATGCTGAGGCCATTTGTCAGAGACGTAGCTTCCTGATCTGAGTGAGGAGGAGAGCTCTCACTCCTCCTCCTCGTCCTCGTCCTCGTCCTCCTCCTCGTCCTCGTCCTCGTCCTCGTCCTCGTCCTCGTCCTCGTCCTCGTCCTCCTCCTCCTCCTCCTCCTCCTCCTCTTCCTCCTCCTCCTCCTCTTCCTCCTCCTCCTCCTCCTCCTCGTCCTCCTCGTCGTCGTCCTCCTCCTCCTCCTCCTCCTTTCTCTCAGGGACGACTGTATGACAGTGTGTCCGCCCACCTGCTGTAACACTGAGGGAATGTAGTACTTCTCACTTCCAACTCAGTAGTGCAGGCATCATCGTCACCATAACTAAACACCTATAAAAATACTCTTAGGTGGATATTGTGGCCCAACATTAGATATTTGGGGACTAGTCTAGCTCCCGTTGGAGGGACGGGTCGTCCACAACCGTCACGCACGAGACAAAGCCAACACGCCAAACTTCTGACTCACCTGAACAACGACTGGCGCTGGCACAGGGAGGGGGGGGGGGGGGGGTGTTGAACCTCGAACACGGAAGTTACAGCAATTTCGCCCCGAAAAAGCCCCAAAATGGAAATTCTAATCCTTTGAAATACAATAGGGCCTCCCACTGATCGCTGCTCGGGGTCTTTCAAATACATTCATGTCAGTGTAATTATAGATTTCTGTCTTTACAAAGTGAGAACTAAATATATGTGATAAAGGAAGGTCAGTGTTTGATTGACAGCTGATCTCTGTGCGGAGCAGAAACGTCACCACGACGAACTTTGATCAACAAACATGGAGACAAAAGAAATTAAAGATTTAAACACAGAATCTAAATCACTGCTTTTAATGACTCAAGTCTATTTGAGTTTACAGAACTCAGCTGTGGATCGATGATTACCAACAAAAACTCCAGCATAGAGCTGCTGAGTGAATGTGGTCTGGACTCTGTGGAGGAGAGTCATGGTGTCAGAGACGCTGTAGAAGGACAGAACACCTGCACTGTCATCCAGGTACACTCCTACTCTGGAGGACAGAGGACCTGACACTGGAGTCTTGATGCTGTTGTAATGAAAGATATAACTGTCTCTATAACAATATAATGACCAAGATTTATCATTGAATCCAAATAAACATTCATGTGAGTCTCCTGCTCTGCTGATATTCTTGTATGCGACTGCTACACTAACGCTAGCCCCCATAAACCCCCCCACCTCCACCTCCACCTCCCAGTAACAACGACCAGTCAGACTCTCTCTACTCAGGACCTGATGCCAATAAGTGAATCTGTCTGGATGATCAGAATAAGACTGTTTTTTACTCATCCATGTTACTTTTCTGTTTCCCTCAGATAATAACAGAAGTCTGTATGCTGTGTTTGGATCCAGTGTGATTTCCTGTGAATATCTTAAAGAGTCAGCTCTGGTCTTTGGCTCTGGTTGTCGCAGTAAAACATCCACTTGAGACACAATCTGTAAAATCTCTGTCTCTGTCTCACTCACAATGTCCTGTAGTCGACCTCTGACCTGTGACACAGCTGCTGTCACGTCCTCAAAGTACCTCAGAGGACGGATCCTGATGCTGGATGAGTGTGTAGATTCACTGAGTGGTGACAGTGAGGGGTAGTTGTGTAGAAACTGGTTGTGATCCTCTGTGTCTGAGAGCTGCTTCAGTTCATGGTCTTTCCTCTTCAGCTCAGTGACCTCCTGCTCCAGTCTCTCCTGAAGCTCTCTGACTCGACTCACTTCAGTTTCCTGCTGGGATCTGATCTGCTGCTTCACATCAGAGCTTCTTTTCTCCAGCAGACGGATCAGCTCAGTGAAGATCTCCTCACTGTCCTCCACTGCTTTATCAGCAGAGCCGTTGATGGCCTTCTCCTCCGGTTGAAGCAGCTTCACGTCTTTCTCTGTGTCCTTGACTCTCCGCTGGATTGTTTGTCTCCTCGGCCCAAGCTCTCTCTGCCTCTCAGTCCTTTCTGCTGCAGCTGACACTGTGTCGTGGTCTATGTGTTCATCCACAGAGCAGAGATAACAGATACACTGCTGATCAGTGCGGCAGAACATCTTCATCACCTCGTCGTGACGAGAGCAGATGTTCTCCTGGAGCTTCTCTGAGGGCTTCACCAGCTTGTGCTTCTTAAATGCAGCTGACTGAAGATGCGGCTGGAGGTGTTTTCCCCAATAAGAGGCCAAACAATTCAAACAGGACTTGAGAAATTTCGGTTTTCTCCCAGTGCAGACATCACAGGCCACATCTTCAGGTCCAGCATAGCAGTGATCAGCAGGAGCAGCTTGGAGTCCAGTCTTCTTCAGCTCCTCCACTAAATCAGCTAACATGGTGTTTTTCTCCAGGACAGGCCTCGGTGTGAAGGTCTGTCTACACTGAGGACAGCTGTAGCTTCCTCTCTCGTCCTCTTTGTCCCAGTGGGTGTTAATACAGCTCTTACAGTAGCTGTGTCCACAGCCAGTAGCCACCGGATCCTTCAGTAGATCCAGACAGATCGGACAGCAGAATCTTTCTCTGTCCAGTTTAATTTCTTGATGCTCCATTTCAGCTGCTGCCAGAGACTGTAGAACAGATTCCCTTCCTCTGAACAGAAAAAAATCTCTGCACTTCCCTCTCTCCGTCACTTCCTCTTTTCCCCACGTTTTAACACACTAATGAAAAGAGCAACAGTATGGTCTTACCTCGCCTCATCAGTGTTGTCAAACTGTTTAAAGGCAGCTGCTGCCTTTTATGTCACACTTTTTAAAGACAGCTACACTAAAGCAACCTTTATTGTAGCTGCCTTTAAACAGTGTGACATACTGTTATATTTTTAGATTTGATGCGGGCCAATTAAAAGTGGATGGCGGGCCAAAGCCGTAGTAGTTTGGACACCCCTGGTCTAGGCCCTGAAAAAGCCCAAAATGGCAAATAAAAATAATAATAGGAAAAATCCTTACAATTTCAATAGGGCCTCCCACCGCAGGTGCTCCGGCCCAAATAAGTTTTATTAAAACATAGAAACGACAAAACAAGAAAAAACAACAGAATCCAAACTAGGGCTACGTTGTAGCACTTGCGGGCCCGAGCACCCGCACGTTGAAGTCTGTTGCGGTCGGTGAAGAGAGCGTTCGATGACCAAGCGCACGTCTCTGTGTTGCACACATGTTGCGCACTGCGGCAAGGATAAACGCTTCACTTCCTGTGTCCGTCACGTGATATTGATACTTGCCTGCTAATTGCTCATTACGGTCCACGCTATCAATTGCACATCACAATGTGAAAATTTTATGTACATCGAATGATAGTTGAAAAACAAAGCTTGGACTCTTATCATGTGACTGATTGGGAGTGATGGGACAATGCAGAGTGGAATTATTAAAACATTGTGTCCTTTGGCAAAGGTTTACACGCTTTGAGGAAATGTCACAATTCGGACCATGATCCACTGACTTGACTGAGTTCTGTTGAGCTGTATATTGTAAAGCATCCAGGAGCAATTCTTCAAAGTATAAACCATGTCACTTCCTGTAGCCACCAGGGGGCGCTGTGATTTCAAGGCATAATTTCTGTGATGATGTCATCAGGCCGGGACTCTCATCTAGTTTGGACTCGATTGGACAATGTATGTCCAAATACAGAACCTTGTGTTTTGATGGCGTTTAATCAAACTGTGACGCCACGGTCACACGGTGTGACGAAAAATCGATGGATATGTCTAAAATGGCCAATACAGCCAAAACGGCGGCTTCCTGTTTGCTCTAGCATATCTATCCAAGAGACTTATTTGTTTGTTATGAAAAGACATATGTCCCCATTGATTTTTTTACATGTCGGCCAAACGTGGTGCCGGGGCTGCCTTTTAGGGGGCGCTAGTCAGTTATTTTGCCACGCCCATTCCTTAAAACCATATGAATATCTTTAGGGGGGGAATGTTAACACACACATGTAGTTTGAGTGAGATGGAACCATGAACACGGAAGTTACAGCAATTTCGTGTTTCACGGCGAGTTGATGAACTTTAATGCCACGCCATTAATATGGCGTTTGACGAAAATTCCGGTAATCTTATTCCTACATTATCAATATCTTGAGGCTTCGTGTTGCGTTTTTCATACTGCCGGTTGAGACTTTTTTGTTTTTATGGTCATGATACACGTGGGCTACGATTTTTGTGAAGATTGGTCAAAGGGAAACCTAGTGGCTGCATTCCAGGGGGCGCTGTTGAGTTATTTTGCCTTGCCAAATTACTCCAGAATACTAAAATATCCGTTGGTCTTGAATTTTCCTGCAAAGTTCCATAACTTTTTGAGCTTGTCTAGACCATGAAAAAGTCCCCCAAAGGTAAATAATAATTAGAAAAATCCTTACAGTTTCAATAGGGTTTCCCGCCGAGTTCGGTGCTCAGGCCCTAATGATAATATCATATATCATAATATCAAAATACTGCAATACTACAAGTTTTAGTGTTGAACTTTGACCTTGTGCATGTGTCTCCAGCCTCATCTTCCTCTTCACTTGCTTCCTCGGGGTCAGCCCTATGTTTCCACAGCCCTATGTTCCCACAAGGCTATGTTCCCACATTTCTAAGGATTTTTTTTTAATGGCAATTTTGAAAATTAGCCCTATGTTCCCACAGCCCTATGTTCCCACATTTCTAGATTTTTTCTGAAAATTAAAAGTTCCACATTTCCTGTAATGCCCCAGCCGTTTTCGGGACAAAAAACACCTATAAATCCATGCCTAAAGTAAATTATCAATTTCTCCACAATGATACGGTCAATTTGCATGTAGGGTTAGGGTTAGGGTTAGGGTTATATAGGGCCTAATTTTGTAATGAATATTAGAAATGTGGGAACACAGAGCTGTGGGAACATAAGACCTCATTTGGAAAAAGCTCTTAGAAATGTGGGAACATAGACACGCTCCCGTCCGAGTTTTTTTGCAAGGATCTATTTATTATTCATACAATCCCTCATAAAAGGCTAATGAGCATTTGTTTTGATGACAGTAAAAATGCAAGAGAAAACGATTTATGTTTGTTAGCAGGTCATTATGCTGAGGCCATTTGTCAGAGACGTAGGTTTCTGATCTGAGTGAGGATGAGAGCTCTCACTCCCCCTCCTCTTCCTCCTCGTCCTCCTCGTCCTCGTCCCCCTCCTCCTCTCAGGGATGACTGTCTGACAGTGTGTCCGCCAACAAGGGGTCCTGCTGTAACTGTGAGGGAATGTAGTACTTCTCACTTCCACCTCAGTAGTGCAGGCATCATCGTCACCATAACTAAACACCTATAAAAATACTCTTAAGTGGATATTGTGGCCCAACATTAGATATTTGGGGAGAAGACAAATACGTTGTAAAGGATAATTGTTGTGAATAATTCTGAATTGCATTAATAATAAGATAAATGGTTAATTTAATCTGGAATATTGCAGTTTTATTTTAGTTAATCACACAGTTAATGATGGTGAAGTGAGTCTAACATATTTCCTACAGGAATCAAACGTACATAGAAGATACTTGTTTGCATTTCACCTTTGTTTGAATGATTTGTGCGTCTGCTCAGAGGAGGAAACTGTTCGGAGTTACTTGCAATATGTTCAGAATCCGGCGTAGAGCGAGCGGCGTGGAGCGAGCGGCGTGGAGCGAGCGGCGTGGAGCGAGCGGCGTGGAGCGAGCGGCGTGGAGCAGGCGGCGAGATGACTTGGAGGAAGTGTGGAAAGGCTCGGTGCCTGATGATGAGCCGGCGCATTAAGGGCTCAGAGGTGAGAGGGTCGTGACCTTGCATGTCTTCACCCTCCCGGCGGCCCGCTGGCCTTCACCTGTCCCCTGTCCTCCACCCGCCCCCCCCTGCCCCGCAACAGACGTCTTATCAAAAGTGACTGATTGCTGTAATCTGGACTCTAGGCAGCCATTAAGCAAATTACCTGAATCATTGCGAGGATTAGTCTCATTAACACATGATTAGCATCAAATTAAAATAATGAGTGTTTAACTTGTGATGTCTTCCAGTTGTTGGAACAGCTTGATCAGCCACGCCAGGGTGGCGGGGGGGGGGCGGAGTCTAGCCCCCGGTGGAGGGACGTGTCGTCCACAACCGTCACGCACGAGACAAAGCCAACAAGCCAAAGTTCTGACTCACCTGAACAACAACTGGCGAATGGAAATTCTAATCCTTTGAAATACAATAGGGCCTCCCACTGATCGCTGCTCGGGTTCTTTCAAACACATTCATGTCAGTGTAATTATAGATTTCTGTCTTTACAAAGTGAGAACTAAATATGTGTGATAAAGGAAGGTCAGTGTTTGATTGACAGCTGATCTCTGTGCGGAGCAGAAACGTCACCACGACGAACTTTGATCAACAAACATGGAGACAAAAGACGTTAAAAAACACTGAATCTAAATCACTGCTTTTAATGACTCAAGTCTATTTGAGTTTACAGAACTCAGCTGTGGATCCAGATTTATAAAACCCCACTCCAGCATAGAGCTGCTGAGTGAATGTGGTCTGGACTCTGTGGAGGAGAGTCATGGTGTCAGAGACTCTGTAGAAGGACAGAACACCTGCACTGTGATCCAGGTACACTCCTACTCTGGAGGACACAGGACCTGACACTCGAGTCACAATGCTGTTGTAATAAAAGTTATAACTGTTTCCATTACGAGATAATGACCAAGATTTATCATTCTTTCCAAATAAACATACATGTGAGTGTCCTGCTCTGCTGATATTCTTGTATGCGACTGCTACACGAACTTCTCCTCTCACCTCCAACTCCACCTCCCAGTAACAACGTCCAGTCATACTCTCTCTACTCAGGACCTGACACCAATAAGTGAATCTGTCTGGGTGATTAGAATAAGACTGTTCTTCATTCATAAGTCTTACTTTTCTGTTTTCCTCAGATAATAACAGACGTCTGTATGCTGTGTTTGGATCCAGTGTAATTTCCTGTGAATATCTTAAGAAGTCAGCTCTGGTCTTGGGCTCTGGTAGTCGCAGTAAAGCATCCACTTGAGACACAATCTGTAAAATCTCTGTCTGTGTCTCACTCAGAATGTCCTGTAGTCGACCTCTGACCTGTGACACAGCTGCTGTCACGTCCTCAAAGTACCTCAGAGGACGGATCCTGAAGCTGGATGAGTGTGTAGATTCACTGAGTGGTGACAGTGAGGGGTAGTTGTGTAGAAACTGGTTGTGGTCCTCTGTGTCTGATAGCTGCTTCACATCATGGTCTTTCCTCTTCAGCTCAGTGATCTCCTGCTCCAGTCTCTCCTGAAGCTCTCTGACTCGACTCACTTCAGTTTCCTGCTGGGATCTGATCTGCTGCTTCACATCAGAGCTTCTTTTCTCCAGCAGACGGATCATCTCAGTGAAGATCTCCTCACTGTCCTCCACTGCTTTATCAGCAGAGCCATTGACGGCCTCCTCCTCCTGTTGAAGCAGCTTCAAGTCTTTCTCTGTGTCCTGGACTCTCTGCTGGATTGTTTGTCTCCTCAGCCCGAGCTCTCTCTGCCTCTCAGTCCTTTCTGCTGCAGCTGACACTGTGTCGTGGTCTTTATGTTCATCCACAGAGCAGAGATAACAGATACACTGCTGATCAGTGCGGCAGAACATCTTCATCACCTCGTCGTGACGAGAGCAGATTTTCTCCTGGAGCTTCTCCGAGGGCTCCACCAGCTTGTGCTTCTTGAATGCAGCCGACTGAAGATGAGGCTGGAGGTGTTTTCCCCAATAAGAGGCCAAACAATTCAAACAGGACTTGAGAAATGTCGGTTTTCTCCCAGTGCAGACATCACAGGCCACATCTTCAGGTCCAGCATAGCAGGGATCAGCAGGAGCAGCTTGGAGTCCAGTCTTCTTCAGCTCCTCCACTAAATCAGCTAACATGGTGTTTGTCTCCAGGACAGGCCTCGGTGTGAAGGTCTGTCTACACTGAGGACAGCTGTAGCTTCCTCTCTCCTCCTCTTTGTCCCAGTGGGTGTTAATACAGCTCTTACAGTAGCTGTGTCCACAGCCAGTAGCCACCGGATCCTTCAGTAGATCCAGACAGATCGAACAGGAGAATCTTTCTCTGTCCAGTTGAATTTCTTGATGCTCCATTTCAGCTGCTGCCAGAGACTGTAGAACAGATTCACTTCCTCTGAACAGAAACAGATCTCTGCTCCTCCCTCTCTCCGTCACCTCCTCAACAGTATGGTCTTACCTCGCCTCATCAGTGTTGTCGAACTGTTTAAAGGCAGCTGCTGCCTTTTATGTCACACTGTTTAAAAACAGCTACACTAAAGCAACCTTTATTGTAGCTGCCTTTAAACAGTGTGGTATACTGTTATATTTTTAGATTTGATGCGGGCCAATTAAAAGCGGATGGCGGGCCGCACCCGTAGTAGTTTGGACACCCCTGGTATAGGCCCTGGACTATTATCATGTGACAGATTGGTAGTGATAGGACAATGCAGAGTGGAGTTATGACAACATTGTGTCCTTTGGCAAAGGTTTACACGCTTTGAGGAAATGTCACAATTCGGACCATGATCCACTGACTTGACTGAGCTCTGTTGAGCTGTATATTGTAAAACAGCCAGGAGCAATTCATCAAAGTATAAAACATGTCACTTCCTGTAGCCATCAGGGGGCGCTGTGATTTCAAGGCATAATTTCTGTGTAGATGTCATCAGGCCGGGACTCTCGTCTAGATTGGACTCGATTGGACAATGTATGTCCAAATACAGAACCTTGTGTTTTGATGGCGTTTAATCAAACTTTGACGCCACGGTCACACGGTGTGACGAAAAATCGATGGATATGTCTAAAATGGCCAATAAAGCCAAAATGGCGGCTTCCTGTTTGCTCTAGCATATCTATCCAAGAGACTTATTTGTTTGTTATGAAAAGACACATGTCCCCATTGATTTTTTTTACATGTCGGCCAAACGTGGTGCCGGGGCTGCCTTTTAGGGGGCGCTAGTCAGTTATTTTGCCACGCCCATTCCTTATAACCATATGAATATCTTTAGGGGGGGAATGTTAACACACACATGTAGTTTGAGTGAGATGGAACCATAAACACGGAAGTTACAGCAATTTCGTGTTTCACGGTGAGTTGATGAACTTTAATGCCACGCCATTAATATGGCGTTTGACGAAAATTCCGGTAATCTTATTCCTACATTATCAATATCTTGAGGCTTCGTGTTGCGTTTTTCATACTGCCCGTTGAGACTTTTTTGTTTTTATGGTCATGATACACGTGGGCTACGATTTTTGTGAAGATCGGTCAAAGGGAAACCTAGTGGCTGTGTTCCATGCCATGCCCAATTCAAATTACTCCAGAATACTAAAAAATCCGTTGGTCTTGAATTTTCCTGCAAAGTTCCATAACTTTTTGAGCATGTCTAGACCCTGAAAAAGTCCCCCAAAGGTAAATAATAATTAGAAAAATCCTTACAGTTTCAATAGGGTTTCCCGCCGTGTTCGGTGCTCAGGCCCTAATGATAATATCATATATCATAATATCAAAATACTGCAATACTACAAGTTTTAGTGTTGAACTTTGACCTTGTGCATGTGTCTCCAGCCTCAGCTTCCTCTTCACTTGCTTTCTCGGGGTCAGCCCTATGTTCCCACAAGGCTATGTTCCCACATTTCTAAGGATTTTTTTTTTAATGGCAATTTTGAAAATTAGCCCTATGTTCCCACAGCCCTATGTTCACAGATTTATTTTGAAAAATTAGTCCCGATGTTCCCACAGCCCTATGTTCCCACATTTCTAAATTTTTCTGAAAATTAAACCCTATGGTTCCACATTTCCTGTTAAGCCCCAGCCGTTTTCGGGACAAAAAACGCCTATAAATCCATGCCCAAAGTAAATGATCAATTTCTCCACAATTATACGGTCAATTTGCATGTAGGGTTAGGGTTAGGGTTATATTGGGCCTAATTTTGTAATGAATATTAGAAATATGGGAACATAGGGCTGTGGGAACATAGACACGCTCCCGTCCGAGTTTTTTAGCAAGGATCTATTTATTATTCACACAATCCCTCATAAAAGGCGAATGAGCATTTGTTTTGATGACAGTAAAAATGCAAGAGAAAACTAATTAGCTTTGTTAGCAGGTCATTATGCTGAGGCCATTTGTCAGAGACGTAGGTTTCTGATCTGAGTGAGGATGAGAGCTCTCACTCGTCCTCCTCGTCCTCCTCGTCCTCCTCGTCCTCCTCGTCCTCCTCCTCCTCCTCCTCCTCCTCTTCCTCCTCTCAGGGATGACTGTCGGACAGTGTGTCCACCAACAAGGGGTCCTGCTGTAACACTGAGGGAATGTAGTACTTCTCACTTCCACCTCAATAGTGCAGGCATCGTCGTCACCATAACTAAACACCTATAAAAATACTCTTAAGTGGATATTGTGGCCCAACATTAGATATTTGGGGAGAAGACAAATACGTTTTATAGGATAATTGATGTGAATAATTCTGAATTGCATTAATAATAAGATAAATCATTAATTTAATCTGGAATATTACAGGGGGGTGGCGTGTCTAGCCCCCAGTGGAGGGACGGGTCGTCCACAACCGTCATGCACGAGACGAAGCCAACAAGCCAAAGTTCTGACTCACCAGAACAACAACAACAACACCAGGTCCCTATACATTTTTGTAGATGTCGGCCAATCGTAGTGCCGGGGCTCCCCTTTAGGGGGCGCTGGCCAGTTATTTTGCCACGCCCATTCCTTAAACCATATGAATGTCTGCAGGGGGGGGTGGGTTGAACCTCGAACACGGAAGTTACAGCAATTTCGCCCTGAAAAAGCCCCAAAATAGAAATTCTAATCCTTGGAAATACAATTGGGCCTCCCACTGATCGCTGCTCGGGTTCTTTCAAACACATTCATGCCAGTGTAATTATAGTTTTCTGTCTTTACAAAGTGAGAACTAAATATGTGTGATAAAGGAAGGTCAGTGTTTGATTGACAGCTGATCTCTGTGCGGAGCAGAAACGTCACCGCGACGAACTTTGATGAACAAACATGGACACAAAATAAGTTATGATTTACACACAGAATCTAAATCACTGCTTTTAATGACTCAAGTCTATTTGAGTTTACAGAACTCAGCTGTGGCTCCATCAGCATTATAAAACCCCACTCCAGCATAGAGCGGCTGAGTGAATGTGGTCTGGACTCTGTGGAGGAGAGTCATGGTGTCAGAGACGCTGTAGAAGGACAGAACACCTGCACTGTGATCCAGGTACACTCCTACTCTGTAGGACCTAGGACCTGACACTGGAGTCTTGATGCTGTTGTAATAAAAGTTATATCTGTTTCCATTACGAGATAATGACCAAGATTTATCATTGAATCCAAATAAACATTCACCTGAGCCTCCTGCTCTGCTGATATTCTTGTATGCGACTGCTACATGAACTTCTCCTCTCACCTCCACCTTCACCTTCACCTCCCAGTAACAACGTCCAGTCAGACTCTCTCTACTCAGGACCTGACACCAATAAGTGAATCTGTCTGGGTGATTAGAATAAGACTGTTCTTCATTCATAAGTCTTACTTTTCTGTTTTTCTCAGATAATAACAGACGTCTGTATGCTGTGTTTGGATCCAGTGTAATTTCCTGTGAATATTTGAAGAAGTCAGCTCTGGTCTTGGGCTCTGGTAATCGCAGTAAAACATCCACTTGAGAAACAATCTGTAAAATCTCTGTCTCTGTCTCACTCAGAATGTCCTGTAGTCGACCTCTGACCTGTGACACAGCTGCTGTCACGTCCTCAAAGTACCTCAGAGGACGGATCCTGATGCTGGATGAGTGTGTAGATTCACTGAGTGGTGACAGTGAGGGGTAGTTGTGTAGAATATTGTTGTGATCCTCTGTGTCTGAGAGCTGCTTCAGTTCATGGTCTTTCCTCTTCAGCTCAGTAATCTCCTGCTCCAGTCTCTCCTGAAGCTCTCTGACTCGACTCACTTCAGTTTCCTGCTGGGATCTGATCTGCTGCTTCAAATCAGAGCTTCTTTTCTCCAGCAGACGGATCAGTTCAGTGAAGATCTTCTCACTGTCCTCCACTGCTTTATCAGCAGAGCCGTTGATGGCCTTCTCCTCCGGTTGAAGCAGCTTCACGTCTTTCTCTGTGTCCTTGACTCTCCGCTGGATTGTTTGTCTCCTCGGCCCGAGCTCTCTCTGCCTCTCAGTCCATTCTGCTGCAGCTGACACTGTGTCGTGGTCTTTATGTTCCTCCATAGAGCAGAGATAACAGATACACTGCTGATCAGTGTGGCAGAACATCTTCATCACCTCGTTGTGACGAGAGCAGATGTTCTCCTGGAGCTTCTTCGAGGGCTTCACCAGCTTGTGCTTCTTAAATGCAGCTGACTGAAGATGAGGCTGGAGGTGTTTTCCCCAATAAGAGGCCAAACAATTCAAACATGACTTGAGAAATTTCGGTTTTCTCCCAGTGCAGACATCACAGGCCACATCTTCAGGTCCAGCAGAGCAGTGATCAGCAGGAGCAGCTTGGAGTCCAGTCTTCTTCAGCTCCTCCACTAAATCAGCTAACATGGTGTTTTTCCCCAGGACAGGCCTCGGTGTGAAGGTCTGTCTACACTGAGGACAGCTGTAGCTTACTCTCTCCTCCTCTTTGTCCCAGTGGGTGTTAATACAGCTCTTACAGTAGCTGTGTCCACAGACAGTGGTCACCGGATCCTTCAGTAGATCCAGACAGATCGAACAGGAGAATCTTTCTCTGTCCAGTTGATTTTCTTGCTGCGCCATTTCAGCTGCTGCCAGAGACTGTAGAACAGATTAACTTCCTCTGATCAGAAAAAAATCTCTGCTCTTCCCTCTCTCCGTCACTTCCTCTTTTTCTCACGTTTTAAAAAACTAACGAATGGAGCAACAGTCTGGTCTTACCTCGCCTCATCAATGTTGTCAAACTGTTTAAAGGCAGCTGCTGCCTTTTATGTCACACTGTTTAAAGACAGCTACACTAAAGCAACCTTTATTGTAGCTGCCTTTAAACAGTGTGACATACTGTTATATTTTTAGATTTGATGCCGGCCAATTAAAAGTGGATGGCGGGCCAAAGCCGTAGTAGTTTGGACACCACTGGTCTAGGCCCTGAAAAAGCCCAAAATGGCAAATAATAATAATAATAGGAAAAATCCTTACAATTTCAATAGGGCCTCCCACCGCAGGTGCTCGGGCCCAAATAAGTTTTATTAAAACAGAAACAACAAAACAAGAAAAAACAACAGAATCCAAACTAGGGCTACGTTGTAGCACTTGCGGGCCCGAGCACCCGCACGTTGAAGTCTGTTGCGGTCGGTGGAGAGAGCGTTCGATGACCAAGCGCACGTCTCTGTGCTGCATGCGTGTTGCGCACTGCGGCAAGGATAAACGCTTCACTTCCTGTGTCCGTCACGTGATATCGATACTTGCCTGCTAATTGCTCATTACGGTCCACGCTATCAATTGCACATCACAATGTGAAAATTTTATGTACATCGAATGATAGTTGAAAAACAAAGCTTGGACTCTTATCATGTGACTGATTGGGAGTGATGGGACAATGCAGAGTGGAATTATTAAAACATTGTGTCCTTTGGCAAAGGTTTACACGCTTTGAGGAAATGTCACAATTCGGACCATGATCCACTGACTTGACTGAGTTCTGTTGAGCTGTATATTGTAAAGCATCCAGGAGCAATTCTTCAAAGTATAAACCATGTCACTTCCTGTAGCCACCAGGGGGCGCTGTGATTTCAAGGCATAATTTCTGTGATGATGTCATCAGGCCGGGACTCTCATCTAGATTGGACTCGATTGGACAATGTATGTCCGAGATACAGAATCTTGTGTTTTGATGGCGTTGAATCAAACTTTGACGCCACGGTCACACGGTGTGACGAAAAATCGATGGATATGTCTAAAATGGCCAATAAAGCCAAAATGGCGGCTTCCTGTTTGCTCTAGCATATCTATCCAAGAGACTTATTTGTTTGTTATGAAAAGACACATGTCCCCATTGATTTTTTTTACATGTCGGCCAAACTTGGTGCCAGGTCTGCCCTTTAGGGGGCGCTAGTCAGTTATTTTGCCACGCCCATTCCTTAAAACCATATGAATACCTTTGGGGGGGGGGCTGTTAACACACACATGTAGTTTGAGTGAGATGGAACCATGAACACGGAAGTCACAGCAATTTCGTGTTTCACGGCGAGTTGATGAACTTTAATGCCACGCCATTAATATGGCGTTTGACGAAAATTCACAGTAATCTTATTCCTACATTATCAATATCTTGAGGCTTCGTGTTGCGTTTTTCATAATGTCAAAGGGAAACCTAGTGGCTGCGTTCCAGGGGGCGCTGTTGAGTCATTTTGCCGTGTTCGGTGCTCGGGCACTAATGATAATATCATATATCATAATATTATATTATTTTGTAATGTCATCATACTCATATATTAAAGATATTAACCAACCTGTTGACATTTCCCCCCCCAAAAAGCCCCTCGCAACAGAGAACATCTGATTGCTTGAATAAACAGCAAAAATGCATTATTACTATCATCCTCATAATGCCACGTCACCCCCCCCCCCCCACCCGCCCTTCACCTCTCTTCTGAAGTGAAGACGAGCAAATGGCTCGAAGCCGATGGGGGAGGGGGGGGGGGGGAGTGAATGCACCTTCTGCTTTTATCTCAACAGAAGATTTATTTTAATACCACAAATGCATATTTAGCAACCCGCTAAGTGTAGTTAAAAACTATAATGCTAACCTGCTGCTTGGAGATTACGCACCCTGAATGACATTATGTTTTATCGGACGGGGGGGGGGGGAGTATTGATGTCAAGTGCTCGCCCCAGAAGCTCATATTTAATATCATGCGCAGCAAGTACAATTCCTTTTTGCACTAATGAAAACAATAGCAGCACTAAACACTCCACAGCCTACATTGAATTTAATCTTTGAGGGATTATCTTCCTCGGCTAATGTCAGAGTGTAAGACGACCTCGGAATATTAAAATAATATTAAATACGTTTCCTCTGCAGATGCTCCGACAACATCGGACGGGATAATGTCAACAGATTTTTTTCTGAGTTTCTTCATATGGGTGGAATTACTTCGTGAAACATTTAGCCGAGATCTCCATTAAGCCTGAATGTCATGACACACAGGGGGCGGGGCTTGAGAACAGAAATGTGTGTTAATGGCCTTGTGTTCCTTTGGCTAAATTAAAGAGCTTAGAGAGAATCCATCTTCCCCGTGACTGTGCTGCTGCAGGGGGTGGGGGGGTGGGGTGGGGGGGGGGGGAGAGGGATGAGTTCTCCTCAGCCAGGAGAACTCATCTAATGTCCAGTGTTACATAACTAAATTAAATCTGTGCGCTAGTTCAGTTTGAATATATCGCTTACCCATCTACAAAGAAAAAAAATCGATGGCCGACACGACAGCTTAACGAAGGTGAAGCCAAAAGCGTCTCGATCGCCCCCTGGTGGCTGGCTGCATTACAGCTCATAAACCCCGCCTCCTGATTCGATAAAAAGTGAAACTCAAAAACAATTTGTTTCTGGTAAGTTTATTCTTCTGATTTCACAGCGTAAGTCAAATGGCGTTTGTTATTTGCCGAAGTCCAGCATTTGTTGTTTGTGAGGCAATGTTCGATTTACACACATTGTTGAACACATCTGTGAACCCCCCCCCCCCCCCCAGCCTGCGAGTGAATGAAAAGTCATCCTAAGGACATGGCAGCGCCGCCGCCTAATTGCAGTTGATTAATAAAATACCAGCACAGGCAGCAGTTGGCAACTTCATTATTGTGTGTTTCTCCGGCAGATTAATTAACGGTGAACAATATGAACCTGCCACACCGGTGATGGCGTCGACTTCGGATACAAAGGCAGTCGTCAGGACGGCGCCCGGCTCGCATCCGTCATTTTAAATAGCTCACTCAGTGACTCCTCCCATCGGCGGTGCGGCGCGACCGGCAAACAGCTGCTGGGAACCATCAAGAAATACAACTGGTTGTCGTTCAATCAATACAAAGAACAATAAAAAGGTTTAAATCAGTGGAAAGAATCCGACAGCTTCATTTCTGTTTTCTGAAAAAAACACTCCTCGACAACTCAGCCTATGAAGTTTGGCTCCGTCTGTGTTAATGAAGTTAAGCTGAGCGGGGGGGTGGGGTGGGTGGGTGGGGGGGGTACCCTCCTCCTCCTCACGACAGCAAATAGCCAAGGGCAATAGCCGATAACTAATGTGTGGAATATTGCAATTAGCATGGCAAAGTACTTACAGGGATCAAATTAAAAAATTCATTAACGTCCGCACTTAATTAAGAAACACTTTTGGGTTTACATGATAAATTATGACACCTATTAAATCTCCCACCAGCGGCTGTAATGGGCTCCTCCTCTGCTCCTGGGGGGGGGGGGGGGACACACTGTTTCTTTTCAGGTTCAAGGAACTCTCTCCAAGGACCTGAGGTATTTATTAAAGAGTTTTATTAGGAATAATGTTTCCCTGCGAGGGACACAGCAGCAGACATTTTAGGGGAGCTCCGTGTGTGTGTGTGTGTGTGTGGGGGGGGGGGGGGTTCTTCCCCTGTAGCTGCTGCTGCACCTCAGCATCCAGCGGTGAACAAGTCGGCCTTAATTGAAACAAGACTGGAAAGAGCCTTGAGATGAATGTATTGTTGAAGGGGAATTAAAATCAACCATGGAGGGGAGTTAGGTGAGAATAATAACTTTCATGTTAGAGATGTGGTTAATGCACTTTGTCCTTCAGCAGTTTGTGCTCCTGACTTATTAAAAGAATGATATCTGCTTGGTCTTGATGAGATTGTCACTCAGAGACAGCAGTTCTCTTTGGTTCCGCACCAGAACCTCAAGCTGGTTTGGACGCAGTTCTAAATCTATTGAAGATGCATTTAAACCAGGGACCACCATTCTGACTGGAAAGTAATCCGCGGCCCACTGATGTGCCTACGCACGCGCGTGCCTAAGGAAGTTTTAACATTTGGTTTTCCATGTTGGTTTTATTTAAAAACCTCAAACAGATCTAGAAAAATCTGTGAAAAAACAAAAAAAAACTGTTGATTTTCAGTGCTAAAGAATGAATACAAAATTAAAATGCAGTTTGTAGTTGTACTGCATCTCAGAACCATATGAACATCAATATATAACGTTCATGACTTAAATGTACAGACATGTAGCTGACATGTGGAGAGAAGGTTAAAGTAACGGTGATCAATAACAATCAACATAAACTGGGGCTACAACTGAAGAGGGAAGATGACAAAGTAATGCAGAATATGTCACAAATGATAATCATACAATATCACACAAACAATTGAGGCCTAATTAAGTTTAACCTCATGATCACCAGCACCTTTATATTATTTTAGACATATTTTTCTTATTTTAGATATTTTTCACGATATTCAAGAGAAATCTGGAAATGTGTTCAAATATCAAAGCGAATTTTGCGGACCCCCTGCAATGCCGTCGCGGACCACCAGGGGGCCGCGGACCCCCGGTTGAAAACCCCTGATTTAACTGTTGATATTCTACTGATTCACATCGTCTCAGCTACACATCCATGGTAGTTACTGGTCTGTGGACAAATCTGTAACCGTACAGGGCTCACTCTCCTCCTGTGAAACCATATTCAAATCTGCTTGATCCGACTGACAAACAAATAAACCCACAAGTAAACGGCCGATTGAAAATATATTCTCCATTATGGAGGTTAATAGTTAAAGATCATGAAGTGCTTTCCTTAAAATATCATGAAAACTGTGTTTAAAACTTTTTATGAAAGGAATTATTTAATTCTCTATTAATTGACACTTCGATTATACTTAAAAACATCAACAAATATTTTAGAAAAATGCTGCTTCATAATGCAGGTTAATATGATAATAATATAAATAGTCATAAAAGACAAAGACAAAGAAAAGCAGCAAATTCTTTCGTTGGAGGAAATCGAACCTGCTTTGATTCCTTTCTGTTTTTGGAGGATGCGCGGCTGCTTAAAAAATACAAAATTATGCATTTATCAAATATTCCCTGTAGTTTTCCGATCATTAATTGATAAGTTATTGCAGCTCTAAGTTCACGTGACCTGAACATCCAGTGAAACAGGTGATTATTGGTTTGACAGATTTACACAGTGGTTAATATCTGTACTTCAGAGACACAGGAATCCCTCCGTCCACTTCCTGGTTTGTTGAGGTTCGGTCCTCGGAGGTTTCTCTGCTGCGCTCGGACTTAAGGAAATGTGTCTTTAAAGCTCCGGGAAGCCGGCAGCTGACGAGCTCACGGCGTGCGTAGAGGTTCAGGCGCCGCTGCATTCGTGGGGGGGGGGGGAAGCCCTGCAGCCTTGATCATCTCATTAGTAAGCCGAGGGTGACGCCTGATTTGCAGAGCGGCTTTCCACCGATGAACCTGATGCTTCACAACAGAGATGAAGTGATACCAGCGCAGGCTCCTGCTGAGGCCTTAATACCTCGGTGTTTCCTCACAGCAGCTGAGAAGCTCTTGGTCTCTGATTGGTTGAAGCGGCCTTTCTAGACAACCTCTTCATTGTGGTCATTTGTGTCTCCACTCTTTCCAAAATGGCCGCTCAGCCTGGGTGCATACAGATGTCACATTTGCCGTGGTGTGAATTTATGCACAACATATATTATCTTAAAAAACGAAACAGACATGTCTATTGTTTTGGTTCTTTATGAAAATCCATAAGGACCAGAGATCCTAAAGGTCAGGGGTCACAAAGGCTTCCACCTGTGTTTCAAGGATCTTTCCTGTAGAGCTCAGTCAAAGTGATGCTTCTGTTGTTGTTGTTTGGAGTTTGTGTCTGTACCAGGTCTGATCTGCTGGATTCATGTGGACTTTATGAATAGATACAAAGCATTTTACCTGCATAATATAATATAGCGAGCCAGTTCCTGTATAAGTTACAAACCAGCTTAGAACTATTATAGTCAAAAGTTTCTGATTTAACCTGAATTACACGTTGATTTCCTATAGTTTTCAATGTATGTTACAGCTTCAGTGAGCATCTGATCCTAGCTTATGTGTATCTACTGGATTTTGACATATTACGAAGGTTCTGTTATAGTTTTAAGTCAAGAACACATCTTTAGGGTTCCTGCAGAAAACCACAGACGACTATGCACCTCAGAGTCTGTCACTGGTTCCCTGACGTGTTCCCAGCAACTTCCTTCTATCTTTTGACACGTGAAGAAAAATAATAATTGCAGAATAAACTTTATCGAACGCTCGTTGTCGTGTTTGGCTGCGTTTGACCCACCGGACCCTTCGTGGAGAAGTCGGTGATTCCCTGCAGCTCGTGCCCTTTGCCCTCGGACCCACTGAGGAGCTCGGGGATTGGATCTGAGGGTCCGACGGTTCCACTCCACTGCTGCTGCTGTCTCGGCCGATCTCCTCCCTGAGATGATGATTTCAGCTCTACATGCACGGCTCTGCTAACTCTTCCTCCTTCAACCCTCTGAGCCGGCAGTTGGCAGAACATGGGGGAGAAAATGGCCGGTGGACAAGTCATGCACGTGCAAATCTGGGCTTCATCTGAAGCCTGCAAACAGGCGCTGGCTCACTTCGCTTGGATTACTTCAAACAAGTGTCCGGAGCCGTGTGCCATGACTGAATTATTAACTGTGTATTTCATAATGTTTCTGACAATATGTTAACGTGTTTTTCCGCCCCCCCCCTGCCGTGAACAGATGGGTCCTTTTACTTTATTTTCCACATCAAGTCTGATTATTTCTTTCTGCCAAAAGCCACCTGCCGTTCCTTGGTCTCTGTTCTAATTATTTATGTTGGTAACACACAGCAGGACTTGTTATCAGTTGGATGGCGTCTTAATAAAACGGAAGGCGCATCAACATATTGACATCATGTTCAAGGGGGAAATGTAAGATTGCGCAGAAATGGGCGGAGGGGAGAAGCGGAGCGGATCAGGCCACGTGCCAACACCTCCGATCTGACCTGCTTTGGTTCCCCGGCTCCAGAGTTCCCTCTCCGGCTCAGATCTGAGGAACCGGGGGAGGATAATGAGACGAAAGCCCATTAAAAAGTCAAATAAGAGAGAATACATTATCATTGAGGCACCGGGGACCTGGTGATACTCAGGAGCCGGTGACAGAGAAGGACGACGGCGTCCGACTGCTGCGAGAAGTCGCCTGTTTGTTTGTGGAACACGAAGTTTGTGATCACAAACTTCAAAAGATCCAGTGGATAAAAGCATTGTTTGTCAGAATCCTCGTGAATAAAACTCACAGTTAAGTTTAGACGACTGATTGAATTCAACACAAGACGATCAATAAACTCAAATTATATGGAATTGAATAGGAAATGAAATCAAGAAAGTTTCTTGTCTTTGACCTGATTGATTGTTTAAACCATTTTTTCGGAGGAGAATCTTCTTGAATCACTTTAATGTATTAGCGAAGCATTTAGTTTTGTATCTTCAAATTTTCATATTCTCTCCTTTTATTTAAGTTTTTTTCCTCCTGCAGTCCAGAGCTGCTCTGTGCCCGACTCAGATTTGCATGTTCAACATGAATATTACTCGATTGGCTCCTGATCTCACAAAGACTATCAAGCAATTCTTTATCAATACATATTTGTCGATTATCCCTCGATTGCATCCTAATGATATCAGTATATTGATATCACAGACATCTTTAGCCATCTCAAAGTGACGACACACAGCTCATCTGGACGAGTGATTCTCCTCCAGACACGTATATGAAGTTATCTGAGGAGAAGAAGAGCTGAATATGAAAATCAAACCAGACTAAAGATACGATGACATAAACCTTTAAACTGTTTTCCCAAATTTGATTTGTTGCTGTAATAAACAGGTAAACATGCCATATAAATGCAAGGGAATATAAATGTATATATACAATAGAAAATAACTACAGTTTTAACAGGCTTTGGTTTTTCTGTCAGGATTTCCGACCATGACGCCTTCTTGGTAATTGAGGGCAAAACTGTCCACTGCTGCTGTTCATGTGTTTGGGATTTAACTAAGGAACTAAGTCAGATATCCAGTGTTTCCACTTTACACTGTCCAGGTTTGAATGACGTAAACTATTCACAGAAACTTTAAATAACAGAAGTTGATGTCCTTTATATCAGGAAATAAGAAAAGAACCACAAAAATACAAGTAATGTGTTTTTAATAAAAGAAGATAGAACAAAAGAGCAGAGAGGGAAATGAGTTCCACGTCATTAGGATGAAACGTTACATCAGAGGGTCGTACCCCACCAAACCCCCCCCCCCCCCCCCCACCCCCAGGGCTTCACACTGAGATTTGAGTCCAAATACTGCAAATAAAAAAAGTAGCAATTAAGTGAAGTATTCAAGTCCTTTCAGCGCGTCCTGTCGTGGGGATTCCGTCACTCTTAATCACGACTCCACTGATGTAGAACACTTACAATTAAACATACTCAATACTTTAATCCCTGCCAGCTAAAAAAAAAAAAAATGAATATACCGTAATTACAATTTCTCCCCTTGTTTCTAATGTGACTGGAAATGGGTTCAGAAATATGTCATTGATGACGGCTGATGCATTATAATTACAGATTCCTCTATCCTGTCTAAGCTTTTCCATCCATACCAGGCCAAACACAAAAGCCGGCGTATTACCCCACGAGGGCGGTAAGCCATTGTAGCACTCCCATTACCGAGCCCGATTTTAAAAGGGTTACAAAACCTTTATCTACCCATTTAAGAACATATATGGGCTCACGGTATCCACAAGAGTGCAGTGAGGAAGAGCCATTGTGGAGCTCAGACAATGTACTGACCATAAATCTGTAATAGCCTTTAGGATTAGAGAATATGCTCTCTGAGTTTAATTACATATTGCTTGTGAGAGGTTTACCCCCGGCTGGGACGGAGGCGCGGCGCCTGGCGACGAGATGAGGGACAGACGGACGGGAAATTAACAGAAGGATGTTTGAACTCAACGAGTGAAAGCACTTTGTGTTTTTAATTGACGTGTGGTTGCAGTGAGAGAAAAGAACAACACGTGATGTCAGATCCTGTTTCTGCTGCTGGTTTGTGGTGTGAAAGCAGGACGTGGAATTTACATTATGTATAATTGTACCTTTGCAAACAGATGGGATATGTAAAAATGCTTTAGGACGTGTGGCTGAATCAATCAATCAATCAAATTTTATTTCGTATAGCCCATATTCACAAATCACAATTTGTCTCATAGGGCTTTAACATGGTGAGACATCCTCTGTCCTTAACTCTCAGCAAGAGTCAGGACAAACTACTAAAAACCTTTTAACAAGTAAAAATACGTAGAAACCTCAGAGAGACACATGTGAGGATCCGTTTCCCAGGACGACACAAGTGACACAGATGTGTAGAGGAGAACATCATCAGGAGAAAGGTTTTAGCAGCATAGATGAGGGTAAATATTTTGAAGGATAACTTCAATACTATATGTCAAGTAGTCCTGCTGCATCATAGTCTCTGGTCAGCAGCCAAGAAAATCACGATCCAGCATCAAGATCGGATCCATTATAGTCCACAGTCGATGTTGAATGTGAAAAAGATGATGTCGGATTCAGGGGCTTCGGGAATTTTCTGGAAGTTTTCCTTCAGCCCCTTCGCAAACATGACAATTCAGCAGGAAGATGTCTGGAAAACTCAAAAAGTGATTGGTTCAAGGTTCCTTTATTGTGTCCGGAGAGGCACAATATTTACATACAGTACAGATTTCAATATGGGAAGAAGATGAGATTCAAGAGTTTGTGGAAATACACCCTAACCTGAAGGTTCTGGACATTTTCCTGTTGTTGTGAACTCGTCTGACCCGAACAATCTCCTGCTGCTTCCTAATATGTGAAAGACAAACTGTGACATATGACCAAAACCCAATTCCACGGACATTTTCTCTGAGTTCATGTCTGTAAACTGAGATTGGTGCATTTACACCTGTTTGCTTTCTCATGTTGCAGAAATGCTGTGAGTTCCTTTACTCACCAGGAACTGTCTCGACATCGGTGAAAAGCTAAACCCATGTTCACTTCTGTTTTTCTTGCTGTTTCTATCATTCCCTCATCTTTCGGATCTATTCTTTCCTCCTCTGATAATGTGAGAGTCTTAATTCTTGCAGAAGAATATTCCCTGTTTGCTGCTGAGCCTCTTTATGGCGACATGTTTCCTCTGAAGGACCAGAACACATCTGGATTGACTCCTTGTTGATAGATATAATTTGAATTATACTCCGTTCGCAGATGATTTGTTTGAGCATGCCTCCCGCTGATGGGCGAGCTCGCCGGATGCTGTTGAGTCTCCAGGTCAGACGTCCTGTGATGTCACCGAGTGGAATTCATTAACACCCTGCGAGGAGTCACGTGATTTATCGCAGGTCTCCGATCTCTTCCTTTTGAATTATAAAGTCCTGCAATTAACAGATTGAAAGGACATTTAACCCTGTGTGGAGGGCGTGTCGGGAATCAGAATTAATGACGCCGAAGTTCAGCGGCGAGAAAGTTTCCAGCCACGAGAGAAGCTGCCGCAGCAGAGAAGTTCCCCACGGCGCCGCAGCACCGAACCACACTAACTCACTAAGTTATGGAAATGACTTCTATTGAGTACACTCCTTTGAAGAAAACCGGGAAGATTATTAGTCCGCTTTTAATTAGTATGCAAATGTATTTCTTTATGATCACTTTCCCTCTTTCTTCATTATATTTCATCTCTCTATTTATCCTTCAAGAAAGAGGGAGATTCAGTTCACTTTGTCTTGCGTTGCAGCGCTAATTTACTGCTCTGTAATTAATTTCAAATGCATTACACCATTAATCAGACACATCTGCACCGTTATGTGAGCGGAATCTCTCCTGCGACGGCCGAGCTCACCTGTCCGCTCGGCCATCGCGCCCATTTACCACCAGGGAGATTTAATTTGATGACTTAGAGGAGGTCAAACAAGTATTTGAAGTGATATTTTACTTGGCTCAAGTGTTTCTTTTTTTTTTTTACTGCCTCCCGGAGTTCTCAAACTCAATTATCATCATCATTCACCTACTTGTCTTTTGAAATCTGGGCTGGAAGGCGTCACAGCCCGGAGACTGGATATCGTCTGTGTGAAGCCGGAGAGTCTGGATCGCCCCCTGGTGGCTGAGTGATGTGTAGATCATGAACCCTGTCTCCTCCATGTTAGCAGAAGGGACAACGAAGTCTAAACAAAATGTCTCAAAGATGGTTTCTGTCATTTCTGGATGTTCTTAAAACAGTTCCTGTTTTTGTTAAGTTTTATTTTGATGAGCTATTTGATGCTCAGCTGAGACTGACCTGTGATTGGTCGGGAGCCTGTGAGGACGGGATACGGCCGCACTCGAGTGAAGCTCGTGCCAGTTTCCTGTCCGATCCCGATCGTAACCGCGAGAAAACCACCTGAGAATGACCCGAACCCGACAGGCGTTCAGTTGTTTGTCTGAACTCGACCGGTGACCAAGGTTTTAGCAGATGTAGTGAAATAAATGAAGTTTTGAGCCCTGTTAACGTGACAGAACCTGAATATAATTTCCCTAATCTTGGTCTGCAGGATCCCAGGCCTGCTCACGTCTGGTCTCTTCACTCCACCATCACATCGAAAGCACAGGAGGGCAGATTTCCTATCTTTTTTTTTAAGCTTTATTTGTACATACCAGGAAGTGGGAATGTGTGATCCGTCTTTATTTATAGTGCATCACACTCTCAGAGATATCCCACACAAGTCTAAACTAGGGAACCGGGATGTTTCAGATATAAAAGATGGAAACTGGTTGGCGCGGATAGAGAAGCTGTTCACCAGGAAGCTGCCATCACGCTGCAGCTCTAACAAAGAGATCAGTCGGACCTTAATCTCTCAGCGCTGCCCCTGCAGACCTTTGCTTTCTACCTCTGCTCCTATTCAGATAATGTTTAATTCCCATAATCCACGGCGCTGAAACAAGACCCTATTGTTGTCACAGCAAAGTATATACAGCGTTTTAATGTTGTGTGTGAGGCCAGGGGACGAGTTGATTAAATCTTCCTGTGCATCGCTATCGAAGCTTTGTTTTTTAATCACTGCTGACGAAGACGTCCCCCCGGACCCCCCCCCCCGGGCGCTGCACTAACCCGCGCTCACCTTCTGTTTGGTCGCCCGGACCGGTGATGAACCGCGGCCGCTTCAATCAGAGCCGGCGCATTTGAATATCCCGACGACTTCCCGAGCAACACCCTCTGTTTGAGATTTATGCCCTCATTGAGAAAATTACATTCACTCCCTGTCCTCACTGTTTGGCATCCATTACAGTTCATTATTATGTTCTGAGGCCGTATACAGCGCTGCAATAAAAAAAGGAAGGAGGAATAAAAAAAGAAAAGCAGAAGTTTGTGCGGAGATTGAGGCATAAATTGTCTCGTCCCTGCTGCTGCAAAACACTGAGCCGTATGTAATTACTTTCCTTCTCCTCGGCAGTCGGCCTGTGAGTCCAGAGCTCTGACCAACGCTCTGCACCCCCGATGCGTATGAAACTTGTTTCTCTGGTGGGTGCATCAGAAACTAGTGTTCAGTGTGGTTTGTATATCCCTAACCCGACCTTTGAATCAGTTAATGCTGAAATTCGATCTGGGATCTTACTGTATATATTGTTTTATGTCCGATTGTTGTTTTTTATGTGCAATGCACCAACCACACCAAGGCAATTTCCTGTATGTGCAAATATACTTGGCAATTAAAATAATTCAGATTCTGATTCTGATAACAACGGCCAATACCAATATTAGGGAATAAAAACATTTAGATTCATCGGAAAATGTATCTGTTGTGTTTCTCTGCAATTTTCCCGACCTTATAGTGCCATGAGCCAATGTATGTTATGATTTGGTGCCTTAAAAAATAAATATTGGATTGACTATTCTAGTTTAACCGTAGAACCCAAAAACAACCAAAAATGTAGAACTTGAATTAAAAAAATAAAAATAACTAAACATAAAATGTAAACGTAGATCCACATATTTTCTAACGATTCCTTTGTTAAGCTTTTCCTTTGTGTCCCCTTCAAAGAAATCAGAGATGATATCAGGAGTATATTCTTAAAATCTCGACTGTTAGCATGAAAAATACTTTTCTCGTCTGTAATCGAAGACCTAAAATGTGTCAGTGATAATCTGGTCCTCGAACACACCATCGAACAAACAGCACAGTGGAAAACTTCCTGTTCCTCCTTTGTGAGGCAGATGTTTGAGATGAATTCCTTTAGTTCACCTTTGTGAGCGTAAGCAGGTGTTCAGGTTTCCCCTGAGGAACAACCAGGAGCGTGTTCTTCACTGTGTGTTCCTTCCTGGTTTATCTTCCCAGTTTAAAACCTCCCACTGTAAAAACTCCCAGTTTATAACCTCTGAGCTCCACGTTGATGAGACTTTGTGTATTTTAGTCATTTCAGTTTTCACCTCGAGTGAAGAGGAGAAATCAAACAAACGCTGGGAGACGCCGGTGGTGGCAGCGAGGAGAACAGCTGGGGCAGTGATGGGAGCAGGTGACGCTGGGGCACGAGTGAGGGCTGATAACCCCCTGCCACACACACACACACACACACACACACACACACACACACACTCTGCCCCCGCCTCCCAACCTCCGACGGGCTCAGTGAGGAGTCTTCATAAATAATCTTCCAGCAATCTGCCTCTCCCTCCACTCTCTTATTAATTACTTTTATGGCCAAAATCAAACATCTGTCATTCTAGAATATACAAATTAATTATGCAGCTTCTTCCCATCAAGATCCATATAGCAGCGCCCCCCCCCCCCCCCCGAGCCTGGCTGGCTGTGGTGGGAGACTCTTCTGTGGTGTCCCTCAAATAAACCATAAATAAATAAAGGTCTGAAAACTGGCCTCAGGAGAATTAAAAGACAATTTATTGATTTACTTTGTTCTTTTTTTCATGTTCTCTGTGCAGGACAGATTTAAAGCGATCGCCTGTCCCCAGAGCTCAATATGATTACTATGATTTTAACCTGTATTCATCCAAGGGAAGTCTGCTGAGAGTTCTTACATCACACACGTGAGAGAGGAAACATCTCAGCTGGTGGATTTAGCTTCAGGGTAAAAGGAACCTTGAACCTCCTGGTTTTGCATGAACCTGTTTCTCCCGGTTTCTTTAAGTCTCCGGCTAAAGGACCGAGAAGGAAACGCTGATCTTCAAGGTGCACGCTCCCACTGACAGGAGACAGCTGTCCGCCCGTCCTCCCGCTCGGCTCGGAGACGTCCTGGGACTCCGCCTGCTCCTGGGTCAGGACCCCAGGGGGGGGCACCATTTGGTAGCAGTTACGGAGCTGGCGGGGGGGCGCCGGTGCCTTCCTCCCTCCGTTCAGTCAAGGTAACGCCGGCCATGCGGACCTGGGTAGTTCCTGGCTGGCTGGCTGGCACCGGCAGCAGCTTCCCATCACGCCACCGCAGAGCGAAGGGCCCGGTGACCTTGAGACGGGCCCAGGCTCCTCCCCCTCGCCGTGCTGCAGGCTGCTTACGAGAGGATGGATGGAGGCTCGTTTCGTTCAACCTGTGACCGGGTGAAGCATGTGCTGCATGAGTGGAAATCACTGCGATGCATTTTTTAACCAGTCAGGTCATCAGCAACTCCCACAGATCCCAGGAGGCACCAGGAGAGTCTGAGGATACCTGAAGTATTTACTCTTATGTAATATACCAGATTTATATTTAATCTTTTTGTTCTAAGTATGTACTTTATGTGAGAATATTACCTTTAAACACACAGAGGACTAGAGAGAATACACTATCAGGGTTTCTGAGAATGTGGAGACAAATTCTGAGTATTTATTGGTTTCAGTTACTCATTGGTTTACTTGTGTTTTCTTAACTCGGCTGCAAGAGAAATTAATTTATGAGACATTGACCTCTTGTCTCCAGCACGTTGACAAAGGCATCGGCTCTTATCACTAAAAGCTCTCTTGACATATTCAGATTCAGATTCAACTTTATTGTCATTGCACAAGTACACATGCAACGAAATGCAGTTGAGCATCTAACCAGAAGTGCAAAAAAAAGGCAGTAAAAGTGCAGAGTATCGTGCATATTAAAGTGAAAATGTAAATAAATAAGATCTGTACAGTAGAAATATATATGGGATATTACAGTATTAACAGGAATTGTAAGATATGAGGACGATCAATACACTATGAGCAGGATAAAAATATAAATATATATAAATATGAATACACTATAGGCGGGATAAGACAGTAATAAAAAAAACAAAGTTCGACTGTATCTTTTACACTTTTTCCTCCTGAGATAT
Source organism: Limanda limanda (assembly GCF_963576545.1). Taxonomy (NCBI): domain Eukaryota; kingdom Metazoa; phylum Chordata; class Actinopteri; order Pleuronectiformes; family Pleuronectidae; genus Limanda; species Limanda limanda. The sequence goes on from NC_083640.1 coordinate 3,435,848, forward strand.
TTGAACACCTTAGATTTTTTCAGGTCTGCATCTGTCGTGTTTTAGAAAACTCACTTTCACACTTAAATCTCTTGCAAACCAGCACAATTGTTAAATCTTAATTAGTTGGGGTGTTAAATTTCTAAACTGTGAGTTTGAGATTTCCATAAAAAACAACATGTGAGGCTGTGCAACATCCAAAAGGCCTTCTGCAGATCTATAGCACAGATCTATATAATCCAAAGATGCTGCTTCTAGATCAGTTAAAAAATCCCCCTGATGAATCCCATCATCCTCAAAGTCACACATGCACTGTTCACGTGCACCTGCTGTTGCCACGGAAACCCTCTGCTCAAACCTTTCCGTCTCTGTCACCAAACAAAAAAAAACCAAACTTACCAATCCAAACAATTTATGACTGTTAGGCAGTGGCAGCGTATATTATGACAAACAACACATGCTCCATTATGCCAGCTGGTGTAATGATGTGGTAATGCCGGACTCATTAACTCCTGCACACAGTTTACGGCGGCCCCTTTTATGACGGAATTAATTGATTCACGCATGCATTAAAACAAAAATAACTGGATTGAAAATGCAGTTGGATGCTGGCCTCTAATCTGTCATAAACACCTCTGCTGGTAAAGCATGGGGTGGGGGGGTTGGGGACATTATTCATGTAGGTGACAGGTCATATACGTAATAAACAACCTGAAACAAGCCTTCGGTTTCACAGCCAGCTTTAAAATCCTCAGGGACAAGAGAGAAACCTACATTTTCAAATATGAATTCCTTGACTTCTGTAGGAACATGATCGTCTGTGGAGACGTCTTCAGTCGCAGCTTCTGTGTTTGTCGTTGAATCGTGTGCGTGTGATTAAATCTTTACTCGTTATTGGTTCAAACGAGGCGTTAAATGGAAAAGATTAATTAGTAAGTTGTGATCACACATTATCAAGACGTCCGGATTAGACTCGGCAGCAGTAACGTGTTCGAGCCACGGATCTGAGTCCTAATCGCTTTTCAACTATTGTTTATTCGCCACAATCCAATCATTCAACTCTTAAACTGAAATGACAGTGATGCTACATTTCTGCTGCACAACGATGTTTGAAAAGTCTTTTCAAAAGATTTCTGTGACACGTGTCATGGGAATTTCTCAATAGTCAAGCACAGGTCATTACAATTGTTCTTTCTGGAAGTTTAATTGTACATCTGCAGATGGGCATCACAGTACAAAACCATGGCAAGGATTTCATACAATGAGCAATGACATACAGGACATACAGCACTTTTATACATTTCCAAGCTCCTCCTGGAGAGGAACACATGTTATCCATTAACCTCTTCGATCTTTAGAAATAGGTGATCAGTATCCTGTCTTCTGCTCTGTCTCAGACCCCTTGAGTGAAACATCTGTTTTCAAAGATCTCTTATCAATGTTTTACAACCCACTCACATCTCCTGTCATGTGACTTCATTGCTAGGTGACCCTGTGAGTGAGGAAGTCATATAACATCAGCTGCTTGAGCAACACCCTGATATCTAAGGGAATCCATTTGCTCATCTTTCTATACATCAAAGTGGTTCCTTCCTTCAATCAAGACCCAAATGGTAAAATTGCCATCACACTTGTTTTCTGTTCAATCTGAACTAAAAGCTTTTGTGTCCATTGGTTTGTCGAGTGCAGCTTCGGAGATAACTCGTAACGCGAGCGGCGGCGTTGGTTGTTCCCGATGTCTCCGTCGTGGTCAGGTTTCAGTTCAGATCCTTTTCTTGGAACTAACCAATAAGGAACCTCTCTAAGGAAAAAGTCGGATTTCCCTCCAGCATATGTGACGGTGAAAGTCTGACATTTAATCAAAGATGGATTCTCGCATCAAGAAGAAAAAAGAGAAAGCGGCTCAGGCTCCGGCCCCAGATGACTCGGCCATTACCGGCAATCTAATCCATATGTTTAAGAATTCCTCCTCAAATCTCCGAGATGAAATAAAGAAAGGATTTAGCTGTGATGAGGGTCACATGACAGCGCTCCATATCCAGGAAATGATTTTTGATCTCCCTGGCTGGACTTAGAGGTAATTGTACACAAGCTGTGCTCAGCTTCAGACCCCGTAATGAATTCTTTAATCCGAACCTCATTGTTATGAACCGAGCAATTACTTACCGCGGGATAAATAATCCATCTTTTGGAGCTGCACAGATATTGGTTTTAAGTAAAGGACGCTCAATCAGTGGATTACGTGTAAATTGCTTTTTCTCGCTGTGAGGTTTTCACTCTCGCTGGTCGAACATGGGTCTCAGCGGAGGTGGACGTGTCCTGGAAGTCTCACTGGTGTTGTATGAGGAATATTCCTGCAGCTCCAACAGAGATTTAGTTCTCAGCTTTTACAATAAACACCTTGGTGACATGGATTATGTGTGTTTCTGTGGATGTGAAGTGTAGAATGAGGATCAGGCTGCGTCCTTCTATCACAGAGAAAGTTAACAGAGCTGGTTCATGACTCAGCGAATCAGAGGTCGTTAATCCTGGACTATTATAACTTGATATAAAATAAGTCTCCTCACATATTACTGACACATAACTCCTCATTTCACTTGTCATTTCTTATGTATAAATACTTTTAACGTTAAACCACTTTTCTATTGTGTTACTGAGGTTTCTACGTTATTTACCTATTAATGTTGTTTTTGTAGTTTTGCTCTTTTGGGTTAAGAAGAGAGGATGTTGCACCTTGTTAAGATCCATGAGACAAATTGTGATTTGTCAATATGGGCGAAAACAAATATGAATTGATTTATTGATTGAGTTAATGCTGCTTGTGTTCCCTGATGACAGAGGAGTGTAACATGTCAAGGTTATCACAGCAAATGTGATCTCTGCTGACCTGAATATCATTTTAAAGTTTTGTGTCGATATGTTTTCACAGATAAACCTCATTTGTCATTGCTCTCAGACAAAGCTAGTGAGTCCACCCTGCTCATCCAGGGATCAGTAGAAGTTTTGGCTTAAGATTCTTATATATAACTTGTGATTCTATCATAAATTAATGAAGCAAACTTTTTATAATAAAGCTCAAGGTTCCCCTTTCAATGAAAAATATTTTTTTCTCAAACTTTTATGTCACTTGACTTTGCTTTGTCAACAAATGCTGAATTGTAATATTAATCTTTGTGATTTTTACCATTTCTGATTGTCATGCACAAGATTATATCATAAAAAACAACAGTACTGTAATGAGTGAGAGATCTGCTCTCGATCCACGTGAACACATCTTTCTTCTCTTCACTGATTCTCACTGGAGCTCGACCGGATCCTCGTGTTCCAGAGTCAGTGAGCAGATGGAGGAACTTTTCTTTTCCCACCGTTTCGGCCGCCGAAGACGCCATGTCCCCTCGTCCAGCTCGAGACTTCCTGTCTGGGTCGGTCCTGGTCCCAGCTTGTCTCACCTCACTGACAGATGTCAGCCAAATCAGCGACAGCCGAACACGCTGATTCCCCCCCCCCCCCCCCCCGTAACCATGTGCGATGATCCCGCCGTGACACGGAGCTGTGGGAAATATGTCCGTCAATACCGACGCCCCCCCCCCCCCAGTCCCTCCTTCACGGCTCCTTCCCTCATCCAAGAGCTGCTGCTGCCCTTTCTCTTGATCTCTCCGTTAAGCCTCTCCCCACCCCCCTCTCCCGGTTTCACTGCTTGTCCTCTTTGACCTTTGTGACCCACATGTTTCTCCTGTGTCCTCGTCTCCAGTGGACAACCTGACACGCAGACACACGGACCTGCACGTCCACTGACATGAGGTGGAATCACTGAGGAGTTGTGTGTGTGTTTTTGTTTTTATTTGCTTACCTCGTGTGTTTTCTTGTCCAGGTCACGCATGTGGTGATGCTAGTCCCCGGTGCCGCGGCTCCGTGGTAAAAATGCCACAGCACAAAAACACAGACTCCCGGAAACAGAACGTGGCATATGCTCAACTCAGGCCGCGGCATCAAGCTCAGCTCAACGCGGCTTCTCTCCATGAAGGCCCCTGTGAGGCAAAAGGTTTCCCAACGATTTCACGTTTTCATGTTGAAACCTTCCACACACAATTAAAAAAAGAGAGATTTTCAATAAACTGAGGGGCGAGCGTTTGCATATTCCACACGCCGCGGGCGAGCCAAGCCGCCGCTAGCCTCTGTGTTTCAAGCAGGAAACCTTGACAAAGGTCACAAACAATTTGCCGGGGTTCCAGTTATTAAGAGAGCTTGAATAAAACAGGAAAAACAGCAGCGATGATCACTTTGCCCAGCAGCTAGCTCCATCATCTGTAGCCATTCCAACATATGCTTGCAAGATAATAAAAAAATGTGACATTAAACATGGCGGCAGATTGAATTTTGTTCCAGGCTACATGCAGCAAGTCAATGCTTCCCTCTGGAAACCTCTTTAATATCAGGTAGTTAACGCCACCGGTCATGATAATGTTTCTTGCGTAATATAATTTATAGCAGGCGGAGGTCCATAAATCGGGGGCATTGTAAAATATTTCCATTATGTGGGGAATGTCAGTGGGTTATAAAGGCTTTATTCTACTTTTTATGGCGCTCAATCTGTTGTTGTTCCCAGCAATTTTTTAAATCTGTTAAAATTCGGTGAATATCTTAACGTGCGTGTCAGGGAAATATCAGTGAGTCTTTAACAAAGTGACTCTCAGGGCGCGACTTCTTCACTGGAGATAAAAACGACTGCAGGCCCAGTAAAGGGAAAGAGCGCCGGCTCCGCTCCTCCTCTTTCTTTCTTTTTACTGCCTCAGCTTCTCGGCCTTGTTTTATGCAGGAATTATACATCTTTCTTTAACAGAGCTGTAAAGGTTACACAGTCATTTAAGCAGCAGTTCAGACAGATTGATGTTTATGTCATTACGGCGGCGGAGGAGGAAAAGCGTCTCTCGCTCCTCTCGCCTCAACATAAAGAAATGAGCTTCATCCATTAATGTCAGTGGAGATCGGTTCAGAAGCTTCAGGACTGGATTCGTCTGAGGCTGCGTCTGAAGAGCGGCGGCGTCATGACGTCTGTGTCCAATGCGTCCGTCCTCCTCCGAGCAAGGGACGCTCCACCAGGTCTGTCCCCAGCCAGAATATCCCATGATGCATTGTGCTTCTCTGAGGAAGGATGAGGCCCCAGAATTGAGACGCAGCTGATTTCAGCTCTGGTTACATTTTCCCTCACGGATCTTTCTGGATTTTATTAAACCAGCACAAACCACAACAAAGACGACATTATCATTTGAATCTACAGATTTTAATAACGTAAAAAGGGAATGGAAAATAATCAATAGACTCAAATACACTGCCATAACACATAAGAATGTGATCTGCATCAAAACCACATACATTCTGATGAATCGAAAATATATTAATCCTTATATTTACTTCTTTGTGCCATTAGACTGCACAGCAACACAAAATGTTTATTTTTTTACATTTTATATTACAAGTATGGTCAAATTGCACATTAAAACAACTTTGATCCATATCTCTAAACTTGTATATATACTGTGGTACTCTGTATAATTGTTTATAGTATTTCTATATTTACTCTTCCTTGTATTTTCGCCCTTGCACCTCATGTGTTAAACTCTTTCCTGACAGTAATTCCTCCTCCAGGTGATTCAGGTCTTTTAAACTTGTGTCTTTCATGTTAAAGACCCTGTGAAACTACTCGATTCTGCAGGTTTATGTGTTTGGAATAAACACAAAGGTGTGTGGAGGGAACCAGACCCAGATATTGATGTTGTTGCCGTGTGTGCGTCACGCCCTTGTAGGACGATGAGTCATCAAACTGTTGCAGCCGTTTTACAGGAGGAGAAAAGACGTGAATTTTGATGTGAGAGATAAATGAACAATTAACACAAGGACACGTGGATTAAAACCAGGAAACTGTGAAGCAACGGCTCCGATGGATCATGTTGACAATAGAAGTCATGGAAAATATTAAATGTTCATAGTAGATAATGTAGAGTTGTTCAGAGTTGCATTGGCTGAGGTTTTATCTGATACTACTACATAATCTATATTAAATCCTTTAATATAGTTCACGCTGCTGCACATGACAATATCTGTAAAATCGATTCATGTGAGCAGATAATTAAAACTTTTATTAGCAGCAGTGATGCGTTCACACTGTTACGTGCTTATTACTCCTTTACGTCGAATTTCACTTTAATCACATTATGCTCGTTTGTTCTTTCCGGGAATGGTTCTCGGGTTTCAAATACACACGGGTTAGAATTGTTCTGGGTTCGAGGTCCAGGGTCCGACATCGTGTGGTTTCTAGAGCTCCTCCTTCTTTGTTTTAGTCAATATGGGATGGAAATCAAGTAAAACGAAAACGTGAGACATACCAGGAACAATTGTACAAATTACATTATCTCTTAGTTTGCTGCTGTTTACCTGATTTGTAGAGTTTCTTCGGGGGTTCACACCTTCCCTGTTTGTTCTGGACTTTTGGACTTTTGCCCAAACCAAGACAACAGGTGTGAAAGGTTTCTCCCTAAATTACAAAGTGGAACAAAAAAACAAACCAGATCGAATGGAACCGATCGAACAAACTCTTGGTTCAGACTCTCACACGTGAAAACGTCCTAAATAATGTCAAAACCATAAGTAATACACAGTTGATTCCGTCCTTTTTATAGAATTTTAAATACAAGAGCTCTATTTTGAAATAAATTGGAGCCACACATGGATTGTTCTTCAGTTTCCTCTGTTTCATCCTGCACATTGTGGAGTTAATTAGTGCTGTGATGACAACGACTCGTCTCTTTTGTCCGGAACGATTCGGGACATTATTGCGTCTCTTTGTCTTTTTTTTCGTCCCTGAAAAGGAATTGCTTCCAGATAACCGCTCTCGTTTCCGTCGTAAGCTGCTACAAGAAAAACTTCTGATAACATTCAGGGATTTATTTGTCGTAATAAGTCGGTTCTGCTGCGTCACATTAAAAGCGTCTACATTGAGCTGATCCTTCGTGGACCAACAGTGATGTGATAACAGCTTCGTGTTCGCTCAGCCAGAACATCCCAGATTGCTCTCATCACCATATGCCTCCACCCTGAAGAGAACTCTCTCTCTCTCTCTCTCTCCTGTAAGATTCTCCTCATCTGACGAAGCAGGAAGTGATCACCAGGACAGAAGCGTTCACGTTATTCCTCCTTGATTAACACGGACACAAACTTGTCTGCTTGAATCTTTGACTTTAGCATAATCAGCTTTCTCCAGATCGCTGCAGGCCGCCCCTCCCCTCCCCTACCCTTCCCTTCCTCTCTCCCCCGGCCCCTCATTCCCTCACCCTACTTACCCCCAACCCCCCCCCCCTGACATGTGTTTGTTTATTTAAATGTCAGAAATATCATCTGCCCACAAACGTCTGTCCAACCCTCCCGGAGAAAGGAATAATCCTCAAGATGAAAGTGTGTGAGCTTATGTTGCAGGATGAGCTTAGTCAGCAAGACGCTGCCGCTCGACCCCGATAAACTCGTCCACGTCGAGCCGCCCCATCCTGAAAAGAAAATAATCATAAAACCCTCTCTCTAATAAATGTATGATATGAATTATCGCCTTGTTTTGTGGGATTTAAGGATCAGACGTCTGTAAACCACCTCGTCAATATGCTCCGTGGGGTTCGGGACGTTGTAATCTTGGGGAACAACATCAGATCACGTATGTTTGAAGGTGTGAAGCTGAAATTTGAACAGCTTGAAGGAGGGAACAGATTTTTTAATTTGCTCGTACGTTGTGGTGTTTGGGTTTTGGCTCAATGACAAAGATCCTTTTTTTCTCGGATCAGCTCGTCTGGAATCACGTTTTATTTGGTATTTTCACAGTAAAGAAAACTATTGGTAAATTTCTAGGGGGAAAGAAAGTAAAACATATAATATAAGCAACTTTAAAGCTGTTATTTGATTTTTAATGTCACTAAACTTTTCTGTCCGACCTCAAGAAATCATGCAATAAATAAAAAACCTTATCAGAAGACAAAAGGTTGAACTTCTGCAATAACCTCATCTGTTACCAGAGACTATAAATAAATATATAAATAAGTCTGTGAATAACTACTCATCAGTGTGATAAGAACAACTTAAACTTTAAAGTGTACTTGGACTTTTAAGTTTGTCACGTGACTCATCTGCTAACATGGAGGAGGCGGGGTTTAGGACTATGCTGCAACCGGCCACTAGGTGTCGATCAAGATGTTTTAGCTTAATTTCTGGAAAGCCATTATGTCTCTATGTTTATATACAATCTGTGATATAACCAAATAAAGATTCTTCAGCTAATCGTCAGCACCTGATCGGTACCTGCACTCACACACGGGTGTCTCCTCGCTGCAGAAGAAGATGTAATCACTGATATAACGATGCCACAGTTCAACCTTAAATCTCCAGAGACGCCACCGTGCCAGGGAAACTTGTACATCCACACAAAAGCAAAACAGCAATAAGAGATTTATTCTTTTTTTCCTCCACAACAAGAAGTTTTGCACCGAGGGCGAACTGCGGCTGAGTGGCCGTGTAACCTGGAGCGCTTCAGAGCGAGGAGGCGAGGGAACACAGGCGAGGGCGATCAGCGCGATCTGCAACACTAGCCGCGGCAGATGGACCAATCACACGGCTCCGGCGCGAAGTCGCTCTCACACATCATGTTGTCGGTGCCATGTTTCCACTTCTTAGCGCCGGGCAAGCGGCACAAAGGCCTGGATCCTGAACTGAAACAGCTTGAGTCGGTGTAATGAAATTGCTCGGATCCCATGTGCATCCTCCGTTTCTGCATCGCTGTATCGGAACAGCCCCCCCGATGCCAGGGACAGGGGTGGGGGGGTGGGAGGGAAGAGCCTGAGAGGGAAGAGCCCGAGAGGACGATGAAGACGCTTCTCCCGGGTTTGTGTTTGGAAGACGATGGTAAATGAGATTTGTTTGGAGTAGTATCAGTTTATAGACTTTGTATATATGGAAGTACTTTGCAGAAAGACACGTGGAGACTCGTCGACTCATGAATATCAATCTCCCTCCCCCCGCTGATCTGTATCCCCCCCCACCTGCTCAGCATGGAGCCGAGTTAAAATGATCCTCCCTATTGTTTGCTGCCGGTCAAAATCCAACAAAGCAGGTTTCACCTTCCACGAGATGAGAAGCTTATGAGCTCAAACATCACTTTAGTTACGGGTCAATAGCTTAGTGTTTTTAATCTATTGGCCCCCAAACTGCAGCATCATCACTTTGGCACAGATGTATTTGGTTAATCTTTAGAGTGCCGAGAAATATGCAAAAACCAAAAAGAGAAAAGAAGAAGAGAAGCACGAAACTGCACAAGGATCCGGGGACGTGAGAAAGTCGCGGACTCGCTTCCTAAACTGTCGCTGAGTCATGTGAGAGACAGGATGTGAGTGTGAAGCCGACACGAGAGTTTCTCCACGAATGTAACGCCTGGCGTCCGATCCTTTTGTTTTCACTCCGTGTCCCGGCTCCCATCTGTGGCCAGTTTGCAGTAAACAATTTGTCATGATAGTAATAATGATTATAATAAGATGAAGACGAAGAAGAAGGAGAAGAAGAAGAAGGATGGCGGTAATAATTATCCCAAATCATAAAAATCAGCGAGGGGAGGGAGGATATTTAAAAGAGGGCAGACTCATAAACAGAGAGGTCAACACAAAACAAATCTGTCAAAAAAACAAAAGGTCGTTACACGAGGAGCGAGTCGATAAACAGGAGTTTTAAGAGGCTGGTTCCAGAGATAAAACAGACGAGTTCATGTGAGTCAAAGATCTTTAGTGAAGGAGCAGAGAGGTGAGCTGGTGGTTTTCTGTGTGAATACAGTATGTGAGGTATTTAATCTGAGAGGAGGAAGTAATTCCATCACGGCAGCGTCTCTCTACCTTCCAAACAAAAAGAAAGAATCACTGAGATTGGATGAGCCACGTAATCCAATCTCAGAAGCACATTGGATAGATATTACGCTGAGCAGATTTCAGAGCAGCTCCCCCCCCCCCCCCGAAGGTCACAAGTCAGCGAAGATCAGGGTTTTTAATATTGAATTTCAAGTGGAGCCAAAGCAGAAGAGAAGGAAGCTGCAATCTGTGCAAGTGAGGAAACAAGAACAACAACAATATCAGGGAAAACTAAATAAACCTCACTTGTAGTTTAATGTATATGTGATATTTATAGACTTTATATAAAGGAGCTACTACTCCAACCTTTCACCTTCTTGAGATTAAACTCTATGAATGTCAAAAGATTAATTTGACCCTCAGTCCATTCAGACCTGAGACTTATCTATAAAAATCATCCCAAAACCTAAATATTGTTTTAAAATGAACTCCTAAAACCTGAAAAACTTGACTTGCATTCAAAACCCTCCTTTTGCAGAATCTGAAACACAAACTAAGATTAATTTGGGATTAGGAGAACACATGGTTTTCACACCCGGTCTTAAAGGGAGATACAAGCCGTACGTATGAATCTGTTGTTATGAGTTAAAGCCAAAGTCTAAATATGGCCTCACCACCTGAATGGATGTGTTTCAATATCATGTTTAATCTGAACAACAGTGGAAAAACTCAAAGAAATGTTATTTTTCAATAAATATGTAAAAGACAAGTTGTAAATCTCCACATCAGAGAAGAAGGAACAAGTTAATCTTTCATATTTTTCAGACAATTAAGCTGAAGATGAATGTTCTGACCTGGTTTCGGTGTCACAGCTGATTGTGATTGATTGAAGCTCCAGAGAAACGCCAGGATTCAGTTTTGAGAGTTGATATTTCTAATTTCTATTACTAAACACATTTGTCCTCACTTGCTTTCTCTTTTCCGCATAATTTCAGTTTCATATCGAGTTTTCTGCCACACGATGTCGGACTCTGTTTTCTATTCCTCACTTTTCGAGGGAATCTTCCACATCTCCTGTGTTTCCCTCACTTCAGGGGAAGAGGTTCAGCTCCTGCTTCTCTCTGAGGCTGAAACATCTTTGCATGTCCGTGTCGGAGGTGTTACTGTATGTGTGGAAGTTTCACTAATCTTAATATCTCCAGCAGCGCAGAGATCTACAGTCAGAAAATTAAAAACGCCCCGTTGTGATTGATGTGGGACAGGAGTGAAGGTCCAGACCTCCGAGTTTCTTCACCTCCGACGCCTCCGAGGAGAGAGAGTGATTCTTTGCGTGACGATTAAACTTTGAAGTGTAAGGCCACATTAGCTTTTCTTCCGGTGATTTATTCGCCCGGTTCCCTTGACGCTGTCCGGGGGCGGCAGACATGTGGGCGTTATTTACTGCCTCCGATTCATTTAAGTTCCTGAACAAACATTGTGCGAAGTTTCATTAATTTCCCCAAAGGTTGAACAAAAAAAACGAGGCCTGAGCCGAAGCGAAGTTCGGACGCACTTTGAGAGTAAATATCAGACGACAGGCCAAGGGTAAGTTCCCTCCTCAGATCGGGGGGGGGGACGGCTCCAGTGTTTAACAGCTACAATCCGCCCGGTTACTCCATTCATGCTTCTTCTATCTGCGTTCTGCAGCTGAGGGTCGTTGCTAGAAAAGTATCGCCACTAGAAAGTCAGAAAGTCGCCATGGCTCGCCTCTGAAAAGAGTGCTTTTCATTTGAAAGGACGGATACAGGAAGTGGAGTCACACAGAGACACCGAGGTGAAGAGGAAACAGAAGAGAGGAGGGTTAAAGGTTTCCTAATATCTATTATATCTATTGATATTTACTCCAACTGCAGGCGTGAAATCCAGATGTGAAGCTGCATCATTGGGTATGGTTTTGTCTTCTACCCCTTTCTTACATAAAGCTGAAAATATACGTTTGTAATTGAAGGTTTATGATGTAATCAGCTCACAGAACCTATAGAGAGAAAATATGTTATGAGTAACTGGAGCTTTCTGCATTACGAGCCTGCTGATTGGTTGGTTTAAAACAAATTAAATTTTTCTACAACATGAAGTTAAAAGTGAAGCCACCACCTCTCGACTACCCCCTGGTGGCTGGATCCAGTATAGCTCATAAACCCCTTTCTCCTCTATGATAGTGGGCGGGTCATGGGTCGAACTAAAAAGTACAAATACATTTCCTCTTATCACACCGATGCGTGTTCCAGTTTTCATGTTTCCGATTAAATTAGGTTTTAATCACTTATTTGATTTTATTAGACATGGTAAATTGGGCTTGGTACAAGACGGCAGCGTTTTGTGGAAAGTGGGAAGAATTAAAACAAGCTGTCGATCTTTATTTACAGTGTTTGGTGTGAAAACTCTCACAAATAACTGAGAAAATACTTTTTTGCTTTGCTATGAATACGTTTCCTCATTGAGTCCTAAATTAAACCACTTGTAATCTGTGATTCCTGATCATCTTCAACCTGCAGAGCCTCAGTGGAACTCTCCTCCTCTGACGTCTTGTTGTGTGAAGAAGCTTCAGCTGAAGAACTGAATCTCTGTCGCCTCAAACCAGGAAGAAGCTCCCGACTCTCCACTGGACAGAAGCTGTTTATTCTCAGCCTGTTAGATTAATCTCAGTCTGAGTTTGAGACGATTCATCAAATGAACGTGGTGGAGATTTTAATTAACTCTTAAAATCCAAAAGCATTTGCCGCTGCTCAGTCTGACGGAGCCGAGATGGGAAGTGAAGCCTCCGTCCATGTGAGGCTCTTCACTTCCTGTGAATTCAGCTCAGGGACACGCGGCGGCGGACGGCACGCGGCTGGTGTGCGGCGCTCGGCGAGGAGAGCAGCAGCCATTAATTCCATCATTAACATTCCTTTGTGCTGCACTGCTAGCACAGAAGGCTTCTTTAATTAAATCAGCGAGGAGCGCAGCCACGGTCGCCATAAGGCGTTTGTTTGTCTGTGCGCGGCGCCTGCGGTCGCGTCCGTCCAGCCACGCACGCCAAACGGGGTTGTGGGGCATGTTTTCACATTAAGCTCAAGGAAGGAACAGCTCCTCCTCATCACAACCAATCAGAGCCAGGCTGCGTGTTTACTACGTGATTCTTTGTGAGGGGACGACGACTCACAGCCGAGCCGAGCTGCCGGCGAGTGGGAGAGTTGTTCTAAATCCACTAAAACAGATGATATGAACAAAATAACTCTATTTAAATTAATAATACAAAAGAAAAGTAGAAAAGAATCCTGTCAGTTTGTTTATTTGTTTGTTTCTCAGTAGAATTACCAGAAATCTATGGAGCAGATTTCCATGAAAAGGACAGAACATTGATCAAGAAAGAATCTCAAACTGTGTGATGAGCAATAATACACTCGTACTTTTAATGTGCATTGTTTTAATCATTGTTTTGTTTGAGATTCTATATATTTGCTTAGTTTTTAGACACATTTTATATTGCAGATTGCAATTTGACACTGTTTTTTGTTTTTGCATTTTGCATTTCACTTTTAACTTCACTTTTTATTTCTTTTATCTTTTATATAGAGATGTTTATGTCTAAATAACTGTTAATTTGTATAAATATTAGAAAAAGTGAGTACATAAGAAGTAAATAGTGAGTAAATAAATATTTTTATTTATTATTATTATTGTTTTTCTTATTTGTGGTGTATTTATTGTGTTTATGTTTCTATGTTCATTGTATGCACCAATAACCAGAGCAAATTCCAGGTAGGTGTAAACCTACTTGGCAATAAATACCTTCTGATTCTGATTCTGATTCTGATTCTGATTCTGATTCTGATTCTGATTCTGAGTCTGATTCTGATTCTGATTCCTCAGTGCTTTGTTTCATTCCCGCTCATGTCCCTCATGTTTTGAAATGATAATAAATCTTCTTGAATCTCGAAGAATGAACCCATAAAAAGTTCGGGCCAGATCCAGGAAATCAAATATCTTGCTCTGAGAACTGTTTGTCATTCTAGTGTTTCTATTCCTCAGTATTTCATTTCATTCCCTCTCATGTCCCTTGTGATTTGAAATTAAAATAAATCTTCTTGACTCTTGAACCCGTAAAAAGTTCGGGGCAGATCCGGGAAAATCAAATATCTTGATATATCTGTGACTGATGTTTAAGATTTAGTTGCTGGTTTATTTCATCGATATAAACAAATATCCTTCGCCTGTTCAAGTCTTCACCCCCCCCCCCTCTCTGTTGCATCCATGTCATCGCCCGTGCACGCTCGCCGAACGCGCACGCCTGCACACATGCTGCTGCATCTGTGTTTCTAACGTGTGCATGTGCGCTCGGACAGAGTGGCGTGAGCACGGGAGGATTTCCCCAGCGTCCCAGGTGCCGGAGTGTGAGTGTGTGTTCAGCGGAGGGTGAGGAACCATCTGCCGGGGCCGGGTGAAATCAGTGCAACATGCAGGTGCTGAGGTATTTACCCCGAGCACGCAAGGTGCAGAGGAAAAACAAAGCAGGAGGTGGGGGCTGTGGTCGTGACCCCCAGAGAGAGAGGGGTGTTTGGCCTAGAAAATTCAGACCTGATGGTCAAGTGCAGCATGAATAATGCAGAGCTCTGTCACACGTTGCTTCTCGTGGGTCGAACCACGAAGCAGAGAGAGGAACTTTGAGCGTGAAGGAAGAAACCAGAAGATTCAACGTTCATTTAGCTGCTGTCGCTGAATCTGAAAGAAAATATTTACGCCTGTAACTGATGTGAACTAAAGCTTCTGTACATGAAGCGCCTGCCGATATTAACAGTTATGCCTCAATACCAGTATTAGGGAGTAAAACATTATATACACCAGGGGTTTTCAACTGGTTTTGTCCCAGGGACCATTCTGACTAGAAAGTAATCCGCGGCCTCCGTGTGTGTGTGTGTGTGTGGATAGAAGGAAGTTTAAACATTTGGTTTTCCATGTTGGTTTCATTTAAAAACCTCAAACAAATCTAGAAAAATCGGTGTAAAAAACTAAACAAACGGTTGATTTTCAGTGCTTAAGAATTGAAAACAAAATTAAAATGCAGTTTGTAGTTGTACTGCATCTCAGAACCATATGTACGTCAATATATAACGTTCATGACTTAAATGTACAGACATGTAGCCGACATGTTGAGAGAATGTTAAAGTAACGGTGATCAATAACAATCAACATAAACTGGGGCTACAACTGAAGAGGGAAGATGACAAAGTAATGCAGAATATGTCACAAATGATAATCATACAATATCACACAAACAATTGAGGCCTACTTAAGTTTAACCTCATGATCACCAGCACCTTTATATTATTTTAGCCATATTTTTCTTATTTTAGATATTTTTCACGTAGTCAAGAGTAATCTGGAAATGTGTTGAAATATCAGAGCGAATTTTGCGGACCCTCATCAATGCTGTCGTGGACCACCAGGGGGCCGCGGACCCCCGGTTGAAAACCCCTGATATACACGATGCATCAGTATATATGTAGAACCATAGGTACTGGACACAATTGTCCCTCAAGACAAAGAAATGTAATTGAGGTTTGATATTCTACTGTTTATCAATAAAACACAAATACAACCACTTCTATAGAACTTGAATCAAGAAGATAAACATGAATGCATATCGTTTCTACATTGTTACTTAATTTCCCTTCGGGGATGAATAAAGTAATCTATCTATCTTTCTTGTTTATTCTGTAGATGTGCAGATTCCCCAAGATGTTTGAACGATTGCAGATTTGATCTTCAGCCACAAACTCATTAATGGGTTCAACACTGATGTTTGGAGACGAAGCTTCAACTCGATTCTCCTCTTCATCAAAAAGACCTTGGATGGTTTGATGGAGTTGATTCCACCGCTCTGCTCAGACCAGTTACTCCACAACAAGCTGGGTTTGACAATTCCATTATGGAGCCTGTTCCTACAATGTTGGAATATCTCTAATTTAAGATTTGAACTACTATTCTAATATAAAGCTTGTCCATTGTTTTTCCACCTTTCGCCATTTAGTGTCCTGAACTCTCCCAGTTTTTGTCACTTTCCTTGAAGCAACTTATTATATTCTCCACCTCCATCGATGAAGTTTCCTTTCTTCGTTTTGTCTCGTCACTTCTACGTGTTCCTACAAGCTCGACCTTGTAAATCCAGTTCAGGATCATCATGCTTCAGACTGGGAGCTGTGGTTTCACATGTTCACCAGCAACATGCCATCAGAACATAGAACACATGCTCACAACATAAACCAATTAATTCTCCCTCCATTATTTACGGCGTGCCTCCGTCAGTGAGGACACGGGGATGTTGAAACACACGCAGCTTAGAGCCCCCCCCCCCGGTCCCCCCCGGCTGCCATACATAATTCTTTCTGATGAATAGTTGTACAGATGTTTGCATGATCTGTCTGCTGCGGAACCCGAGCTCAGCAGAACCAACCCTCTCATTGTAATCCTGCATGCAGGGCGGGCGGGCGGGGGGGCGGGGGGATCAAATTAAACAGATATGCTTATCTAAACTATTTATGAAAGAACCATATCTGAGATATAATCCTAATATGTTATCAAGGGCCCGGAGGGGGGGGGGATTTCGGACGTACGTGCAGAGCAGAAATCCAGGTGTACCGGGTCGTAAGTCGGGGGGGGGGGGGGGATTAGCGGAAAGGTTATTGTAATTTTTTAAATAACACAGAAGCAGATTTCATTATTAAAAGGCTGAAGGACCATCTGGGAGGAGGAGAGTATTTCTGGTTTCATCCGCTGCGTTCTCTGTGTTCTCTACTGTAACTACACACAGCAATTATTAATATTGTTTTTCATCAGAGGTCAGGGGGTCAGGTGGAATGAAAAGCATTTAGTAAAGTAGATCATGTTCTTGACTCGGAGCTTGAGGACACAACAGGTTCCAGGAAGAGAGGAACACACTGAACCAGTCCCAGTTAGACCAGAGTCATGTTAGTCACTGGGTGCAATGGTTTTACAGGAGGAGGGGTCAAACCAGTAAAACACCAGGATGAGGATGGGGGTGGAGCTTCTGGTTTAAACTGGATCGTCCCATCACTGTAACTTTGTGTTAACATGTGTTGACCTCTGGGCAACCCACTGTCTAAATACGTCTACCCAATGTACCAATGAGCGTGCCATCTAGTTCTGAGTGTCATTTTATATAATTTATTTTTTTTTCATTTTTTTTTCATTTTATTTTATATATAATAAATATATATATATTTTTATATTTTTTTTTTGTATTTGTATTTTTTTGTCTGGTTGCTTGTTTCTAATATTTACTGAATTTGTAACTTGTTCCTCCTTGAAAAAAAAAAAAAAAAAAAAAATACAGGTGTTGACCTGAAATGTCCCTGATGGACAATAACAACACAACCGAGTGGAAGATTCACTTTAATCAGAAAGTAGACAACACGTACAATGACGCTGTGGAATATGTTAGAAGCACCTGAAATATATAAAATACTGATTTGGTAATAATCAGGAAGATATTGTGGATAAAGTTTCCATTGACACAGTTGATATAATAACGGTTTTGGATAGGAGCAAAAATTACGATATTTTCAGAAAGCTCTGTGGCTGAATAATGGAGCGATTTGCAACTTGTGTAAACAACAACACGTCTTCTTCAGGATAAGGTCGATGTGGTGTCCATGGAAACGTAGTCTGTGTTTTATCCAAATATCTAAATGCTCGTATTTAGAAACTAACACCGAATAAACATATGGTGAAAACTCAGTTCTAATTTGAGGTGAATATGATATTTGGTCATGACAGAGGAGGTTTAAACTGACACTAACCTGCAGTGTGTGAGTGAAGTAAAGGGACGGCCTCTCTCAGGATGTTTATTAAACAAACTCTTTCAGTTGTAAGCATTGGAAGTAAAATGCGAGTTGTTATTCGTTTCATATAAAAACGTTGAAACGATACACATCATAGATGGAGACACAGTTAAAACCACAACTTGATTTCTGGATTAGAGCTCAAACGGGAGTCGGTCAAATTGACCTCTCCTGTAAAACCACGACAAAGCAGTAATAAACAGTGAGTCTCAGAAAGTGCTGACGGATCCAGGCCGGCTGCGGTGCTCCCGCTCGTCAGCGACTCCCTGGGCGGAGTCATGTGACACCAGCCACCTCGTTTCTGAACTGCACTGCAGCTTCCTGTGACAGGTACGCCAGCCGGCATCAGCGTTTCCGCCGCCGCCGCCGCGGCTCCCGGCCGCAGGTTCATGCGTTCTGACGGATGTTTGCTGTTTGTTGCCCCGAGGGATTACAGACCCCCGATGAAACAAAGGCACAAACATAATGTTTTGTGTTGGAGCTGCTTGTATCTCCTGATGCACCAGAGCAACACATATGTATATTTTTTCCTGGGATGGATTTTTGCTGTGTTGTTTTTTTGTAAATCTTCATCAAAGTCATGTTTCTACAACAGAATGGACATTTGCAGCTTCTGGCTCAGTGGATGAACTGCAGTGCAGCTGGAGAGAAGTCAGACTCCTTTGGGTTTTCACAGTTGATGTTGCAGCCGAATGTTTGAATAAGAAAACATAGTGTTATCGGTTATTGATCTCATGAAGTCACTGTGTGATTAGAGTAACAAATAAAAGTCTATCTCAGACATTTTCCTGCAACTGACTGTGACCAAGCTGAATATTATGATTCCTCAAAGTCTTTAACATTAACAAATTTGAGTTATGACATTCTTCGTGGTGCAGGTCCTCTCATGGTCCAGCCTGAGCATGTTTTCCAGATGTTCAGCTCATTTCATCCCAGACTGACCATCGCCATTTGCATTTACTGAATTTTACCAGGTTGCAATGAAAATAAAGCTTTCTATTGTATTCTATTCATTTTTATATTATCTAATAACTAATTCAAACCAAATGTATGTGTGATAAGAAATATCTAAAATAAAATACACAACTAGAATAAGTTAATAAAAGGGTTAGGGTTAGGTCGTAGTGCAGGTCTTTGGTTTCAGGATTAAACGGTCAAAAGAAACAGTAAAGAGGTTGAAATGTAATCGACATTAAGTCCTCACATGTCTGACCAGCACCGTGTGTGTGTGTGTGTGTCTGTGTGTGTGTGTGTGTGTATGTGTGTGTGCACTGTCTCTCTCTCCCCTCCTTGCTCATTTCATCGCAGACTGACCATCGCCATTTGCCTTTACTGAATTTTACCAAGTTACAATCCACAACCTGTGTTTGGTCAGACTGTGCGTTCCTTAAGCTGTTATTTAAACCAGAGATTCTTCGCTCAGACGATGTTCACAACAACAACAAATCCTGCGGAGGATTCAGGTGAGGGGTGTTGAAGCAAACAGGGCCAGGAATTAACATTTCATCATGTGTTTTAGTCTCGTATGACCACAAACTCTCTTGTCTTCCAGGTGTGACACCTCTTTCTTGCATGGTGCATGTCTGAAGCAGCTTTAGAAAACAACCCGCTCACTGACTAACCTGTTGTCGTTCCAAAGAGAAGCATGAGGGAGGAGAAAACCATATTCAGATGTTTTTTGGGGACTTAAAACCACAAATATATATCTTCTTATAGATGTAAAACAAACAACCTGCTGATGACGGACGTGTTATCATCAGAGCTCCAAAGAAAAGCATGAGGGTGGAAATGTAAAAACTGCGTTCAGATGTTTTTTGGGGACTTAAAACCACAAATATTTGTCTTCTTATAGATATAAAACAAACAACCTGCTGATGATAAATCTAAAGCAAAGAAGTGTCTTGACTGTAAAGCAGCAGGTGCACCGTGTCGTGTTTGATTTATCCTGAAATAACATTTTACATGATTCATATTCTAAACACAAATCTTCTAGACGGACCCTTGTGTTGTAGACTCTCGTCTCCTCTCAGCTACCAGAGGGTTTCCTGAGCACCGGTGTTTGTTCGGTGCACGTCAGCGGCTCGGCGTGTTGCTCCACGACACCTCGTCAGGACTCATCGCCTGCAGAGCCGATCAGGCCCGTGACCTTCTGCTCACCGGACACTATCTCCGAGCATCACGCCCGGCCTGCCACCTCACAATATGGTCACGTCCCCCAGACTGCTGCTTTCACCGCCGCGCTGCAGACTGCTGGTATTTACAGCTGATGAGCGCGCACGGCAGGGGAGCGCACGGTGATGTATGTGGAGAGTCACAGTCATGCTTCAGCCGGGGCTAATCCAGAGCCACGGCACAGTCGGGGGGGTGCTGTCGGGACAGAGGAGCAGGCCGGGGCAGAAGGTCAGTGGATCCATACACAACACGATTAGAGGAGGACGTGCTGGGACGTGACTGAAGGTTCCTGAGACATCACAGGGGACGCTGCCGGGGAAGGACCCGGGGAAACAGGACCAGGACAGATTTAAAAAACAGATTTTAAACTCAGTTCTGAATTCAAGGTGGTGGAAACATTTCCTGGGTGATGTAAATCAGTGGTGGTCCACACCTCAGTGTCTAAACATCCACAGAAGGTCTTCAAACCAATAATCCTCAAATATTATATCTCTGAAGTCTTGTTATTGTCATCAGACATGAATTAGAAACGTTTTAACAGCAATTATAGATAACACATTATGTCTAAATGCACAACATCTGGTTCATGAAATCAATCTCAGCCTCAGTGTCCAAACATCCACAGAAAGTCCTCAAACCATCATCCTCATATATTCTATCTCTGAGGTGTTGTTTTTCTCATCAGACATGAATTAGACGATGAATTAAATCGTTTATTACAGGAATTATAGAATAACACATCTCTAAAATATGCGTTAATACACAACATCTGTGTCGTGATATCGATCCCAACCTCCTGGTCTAGAATTAATTTTGAATTATGATTGTGTATCCTTCGTATCCTTCCTTTTATTTTAGCAGGAACTGAAAAGGTCACGCTTCACCATTGTGAACGCAGACGTTCCCACGGACAGGACCAGAGAATTAACCACATGGACACAGCTACCACTCACAGTTATTCATAAGCATAGATTGTAGAGATGGAGGATGCGTCATCACCACTTCCTCCAGATGTGAAGCCAAAATATCGTGGATAACTAACGCCGACATATTTTGGAGCAAGAGTCTGCAGAATAGGGAATATGGGATGGAGCCCCGGTATCGAGGTCGATACACTTGAACATACATGAGTGTGATAATAAAAATGTATTTGACGTGTACGTTTATTCTTTTTAATTTTGGTCCATGTCCAATCTGCTAACATGAGGAGGTGTCATGTCGTCCATCTTTGTTTTCAGTCAGAACACTGAGAGAAATGCCTGTTTTATGATAATTTCTTATCAACAAGGCCCGGGACCCCCACCTGACTCGGACTTTTATTCCACCCCCACACCTCTAGGATGTGTTAAATTAACACATTATATCATATTATATTATATTATATTGCATTACATTGCATATTGCAATTTCACTTTTTACTTCACTTTTTATATCTTTTATCTTTTATATATTTTTATTCAGAAATGTTCATGTCAAAATAAATGTTACTTTGTATAAATATTGGTAAAAAGTGAGTAAATAAGAAGTAAACAGTGAGTAAATATATACTGGTTTCCTATTTTGTATTGCTCTCCTATGTATGTTGTATTTATTGCGTTTTTATGTTTCTATGTTCATTGTTTGCAATAATAACCAGAGCAAATTCCTTGTATGTGTAAACGTACTTGGCAATAAAATACTTCTGATTCTGATTCTGATTCTGATTAGATGATTTATGTATCCGTGCACGAGGTCAAAGGTCTGAGCTCCTGTTTCTCCAACATCTTTATCACTGCAAGACATTGTTTTAAATATCAATATGAAAATACATGTAGAAAATGCAGAAAACCGAGGAAGCTACAACCAGTTTTTCTTCCATCTCCCGTTTCTCAGGTTCACTCTTCATTAGGGTTGAAGAGTTATTGGCATCAACACTGAACTCGTACAAAAAACCCGAGAGAGGAACAGAATAAATTATCACCATAACAAATGTCTGCTGTCTTCCTCTGTGGGAGGACGTGTCCACGCGTGTGTTCCTTCACATGCACGCCTGTGAGAAGCAGTTTGGTGAGAAGGACAAATTTTAACAAATCAAGGTTATTTTTTTCCGAAAGCTAAATGTTTAAAAAACGCTGTTTCTGTGTTTCTGGTCCAACGCAGCGAAGCAGCTGCAAAAGCTTTTTTTCTGCCGCTGAGGAAAGTTGATCAGGTTTGTCAGGTCGCACCTGTTCCGCTGACGCTGCCAACGCTGTCTCACTTCATCTCTTCACCCAAATAACATGTTGGAATCAGTCGTTCTTTCCCTTCACAAACATTTAAATGCTCCGTCTTTATTCTCACAGTATTTGTGGAATAAAAAATACAACGAATTCCCCCTCGAAGGCAAAGATAACAGGGTTTATTCACGGCTGGTGTTTCAGTGAAGGTTTCTATTTGGGGTTCGACACTTAAATTGTAATTTAATAAATCAAATCTTGGGAATGTGCCAACACCAAACTGTTCATCATCAGTGTTGTGTTGTGTTGGTGGAGACGAGAGGAGGAGACGCTGCAGCCGGCTCGTTGGACTCGAACCAAACCTGCAGCCGGGGCTGATGGGTAACGCTCCTGTGGTCGAGCGGGATGTTCCACCTGATGAACATCAAACGTTTAGGCCGGGAAACACAGATTGATGAATGGAAGTCGAACCTGGAAGCGTCCGGCGCTCACCGGGGCGTGAAGGTGGAATCTCTTCTTTCCCAATCGGCACAGAGAGAGAAGTGTTAAAGTGACTTTTAGCAGTGAACTGTACGTCTCACCTCTCACTTAGGGCCGATGAAGACAAAATGTCCCGATTACAAACGCTGCCGTCTTCCATCGGGGGGGTGTAGCTGTGGTAGTGAGGAATAAACAGACCACACCCCCTCTCTACCGCCACCACCTTTGCATCATCATAATACCTCAGGATGAACTCGCAGACTATTTATTGTGAAGAGCAATCCATCGGTTACAAGTCCTGCAATATTTTTTTATTGATAAAGTGCCCATGTGTATGATAGGATGCTTTCATCTTTCTACTATTAAACATTTATTAATGATGAATGTGGACAGATGTGTGTGTGTAGGAGTGTGTGTTGTTTTTTTAGGTGCTGCACAACAAATGCCATTGTTCAAATTTGTTCAATGAAAATAAAGCTTTCTATTGTATTCTATTCATTTTAATATTATCTAATAACTAATTCACACCAAATTTATGTGTGATAAGAAATATCTAAAGTAAAATAAACAAACGAGAATAAGTTAATAAAAGGTTTCACGTGAAGTTTAGGTTGTTTCAGGATTAAAGGGTCAAAAGAAACAGTGAAGAGGTTGAAATATAATCGACATTAAGTCCTCACATGTCTGACCAGCACTGTGTGTGTGTCTGTGTGTGTCTGTGAGTGCACTCTCTCTCTCCCCTCCTTGCTCTTCACAGATCACTAGCGCTCCTCCAGCCTCGGCCCCTTTCCCGATGATGTAATTATTTCCCAGCGGCACCTGGGAGCCGCGGCCGTTGGCGGAGGCATCGCTCACAGCCAAGTATACAGATGTTTCTAATTGCTTTCCATTACCAAGAATAACAGCTGTTTATATCTATCAGCAAATAATTCACAAGAGTTCCAGACTGTTAGGATAACATCTCCCACCTGGTCACCATCACCGCTTGCCGACAGCCGAGCGCCGAGCCTGCCAGGCCTCTTGTTTACCGAGTCCCCGGATAAGCTCGGGCTTAAAGTCACCTTCAGCCATCTTGCTTCCTACGTCACGGTGTTATCGTACGAGTTCATGTTTCACCAGCATCGCACAGAATGAAGGGGAAGTTAAATGTTAGATCTCAGTTATGGTACCTGCACTGTTACTACGACCAGTCAAATGAAAGGGGCTGAATCACATGACTGCATGTTGGTGGACTGGGTCGTTCATACCAGTGAAACCTCTGAATTATGGACTAAAAGTTATAAGACATATTTATTGTATCTCTCGGAGTCAGTGCTCTGAGCCAAATTTGAACAGGCGCTAATAAACGTATTAATCTCGATAGAAATCAAAAAGAAATCAGAATAACAGCTATCTCTTTTTCCAAAAATCAAGTTTGAACGTAATTAATATCCGACTGTGAGCTCTGATGCTCTACTTTAGTGTTTAATTTTATTTTGAGCAGGTCAATATGAACGATCAAATGCATGTTCTAATTTATAATAAAAATGTAGATCTAATCATAATTTAAGGCCTTTAAAATTCTTAAATACGTTAAATGATCACATACTACAATGTACATTTAGGTCGGTTTATTATATCTATGTTCATATAAGGTTATTAAGCTTTAAAATGTGAGGTTTTATTTAAGATACATATTTGGCGACATGCATAGTTTGCAACATTGTTGGTGGAGACCAAAGCAGAGATCAGGTTAGCACTACTAGCTAACGTTAGCAACTACCTAAGGAGACTTTGTTTGGGCTTTAGATTGTCGTTGAGGCAATAATAATAAAATATAAACTTTAGAAAAGCTCATTCATTCCTATGAGATTGATTTAATTGAAAGGCACACGTTACTAATTTGCATGAAGGGTTTCTTTTAGGTTTCCTGGTGTTCATATCCCTAAAAAGTAACTATCATGTCTGTACACATTAATCTCACAATATTTTTACGTTTCCTACAGTATCATGTGCTGACTTACCGCCCGATAGTTTAAAAACCGTTAAGTATTGTAGTTTCACGACCACATGTTCAAACTGTGTGCGTCTCTTTAAACATTAAAGCTGCTGGTTCCACAGCTTTGCCTTGTTTTACTGGTTTGTTAAATAGAGTTGTCGAGCTTCTGATGGAGCGAACACAACCAGCGTGTCCACAGACCTGTTTTATTTCTAACCTGACGACTTGGCCGCATGCTGTTTTAAATATTATTGGCCTTGCCGCTCCTCTTACGTTTCCTTTCATGGGGCATCAACCTTAATTCGGTCCTGGAAGCTCGTCAATGTCCGACTCGAGATCTACGACGTTTCCTTTCCGCCTCGATCGGATCGTCAAACCACGGATCCACGAGGCGCTGACCTGGGACTTACACGTCCTGGTGCTCAGGAACAATCCCAAATATTCAGTCTCATAGTTATGTTCTCCATATTTGTCTCATAGTTTATGAGGTTGGAGTTCTTGGACTCCCAATTTTCAATTCTCTATCACTTAACTGTCAATAATAATAATAATACAAATAACAAATTCTCCCTGGAGGTAACCGCCCGTCGATGTGTTTAAAACAGGAAGTGGATAAATCGTCAACAACAACAACAACAACAACAACAACAACAACGTGAAGCTATGTTTTTTTTTGTCAAACGTCACAGACGACCATATTAGGAGTAGATGCTGACTGGACTTCCCTTCAAATGAAACCTTGTCTTTCCAGAACGCCATTCCTGTTGTCCCTCCTCTTCCTGGCGGCGAGGCCCAGCCCGGCATTGGGTGTGTGTGTGTTTCGGTGTCGTAGTGTGTGTGTGTGTGTGTGTGTGTGTGTGTGTGTGTGTGTGTGTGTGTGTGTGTCTGACACGCTGGCTGTTGGGAACGAGCCATCTGACGGGGGAGTGACTGCCAACAAGAGCAGAATGTCATTATGAGTGGAGGCTGCTGCGGGCCTGCCACCATCAGAGGGAATTCATCACCACAAGTGATGATGATAATGGACTTTGCTGCAAATGACTTTGGATGAGCAGTGTTTCTGGCACGAGGTGAAACTCTCTCTCTCTCTCCATACCTCAGGAACAGAGGGAGGCGTTCAGGGCCCCGGCTGGGCCGTGGGACAAAGCATTGATATCAGGTAAAAATAAAAAAACTGAAATCAAAGTCAGCGGATTTACTGTACATTCTGAATATGATGGAATAATTTAGATATTTGCATTAATGAGTCTGTCAGTCATGGATTCACAGACATTTACCATTTGGTTCAATGGTTTTTCCAACATCACAAACACGTTTTTTGTTTGAAATCACTTTTCCCTCCCACGTCAGCTCCTCTGACTCCAGGGATTCAAAAATAATTGTCCAACTTTGCCAGAGGTGCTCAGAGCAAAACTCATCAAGAGATACATTTAACCATGTAGAACAGGGGTGTCAAACTCAAATACACAGTGGGCCGGAATTAAAACATTGCTACAAGTCGAGGGCCAGAAAGGTTCAACGTTTATTGAAAGAACCTTAGTGCACATCTTGAACCTGGAACTAACAAGGCCTATAGAGTATTGCCGATAAAACATTAATTATGGAGTAAATTAACTAAATGAAATAAATTAACTAAATGAAATAAATGAAATAAAAATAATAAATAATATATAAATAAATATAAAAGTAATCAAATCAGTTTCATTAATTGCTTTCTGGCTCTATCTGCAGTATTTTCCAGAGTAATTTCCAGTGAAAACATTTTCTACAGGCAAACAACGGCCAAAAATAAAGGGTCCATTACGAAGTACAGGAAGAGGGAAGTTGATGAACGCTCATTACGAAACATGACAAGCAGCATTCAGCTGGGTACAGGGAGGTTCTATCAAGTGAAAATTAAATTCCTCATTAAAGCGGCGCACTTGAAAGCAACTCCTCGATTGGACCAAAGATCAAAATGCAGGTTTTCCATCGTGACAGATTCAGATTTCTGGTGTTCAAATTGACTAGAGGGTAAAAAAAAAGGACTGTTGACCACATAATTATCGGTTTCAACCCCTTTCTCTCCCTCATAAATGATCACACACCACAATATACATTTAGATCGGTTTATTATATCTACGTTAATTTAATGCTAATTACGCTTTCAAATGTGTTATTTTTAAGATAAATATTTGGCGGCATGCATAGTTTGCATCGTCGGTGGATACCAAAGCAGAGATCAGGTTAGCACCGTTAGCTAATGTTAGCAACTACCTACGTCAACCATGTTTGACCTTTAGCCTTCAGTCGTTGAGGCAATAATAATAAAACATAAACTGATCCGAACCTAAAACTATTCTCGCAAATACAATTTTATAAAACGTTAGAAAATCTCATT
This sequence comes from Limanda limanda, assembly GCF_963576545.1. Taxonomy (NCBI): domain Eukaryota; kingdom Metazoa; phylum Chordata; class Actinopteri; order Pleuronectiformes; family Pleuronectidae; genus Limanda; species Limanda limanda. Next base: position 3,462,778 of record NC_083640.1, read on the forward strand.
CAGACTTATTTGTAATTGTAAGGCACAAGTTGCTAATGTGAATGAAGGTTTTTTTAGGAACAGCAGTCAGCTGGGTACAGGGAGGTTCTATTAATTCTCATTAAAGCGGCGCACTTGAAAGCAACTCGCTCGATTGGACGAGAGATCAAAATGCAGGTTTTCCATCGTGAGAGATTCAGATTTCATGTGTTCAAATTGACTAGAGGGTTTAAAAAAAAAGGGCTGTTGACCACATAATTAGCGGTTTCAACCCCTTTTCTCTCCCTCATAAATGCAACATTCTGTCATGCATATTCAAATGTGTGCTCCCTGCTCTGCCATTTTAATTGGTTAAAGAGTTTCAACCCACAACAGAGAAGGGGGGGGGAGAGCATGGCGTCTGTTTCTGTGCGACGCTCTGGCCTCGCCTCACAGAGCCGTCAGTCTGTCTGTCATGCAAAACATCTTCGGTGTTTGTTTACCAGGCATGCAGCTAGGGGGGGGGGGTGGTTGGGGGGGCGAGGGGTGGGGGGGGCGCTCGCTGGCTGCTAATGTGACAGTTGCACTCTGGCTTTCAGTTCAGTGGACATGTTGTTTTGGAGAGAAAGCAGGAGGACGGCTACCCAACTTATCTGATTACCGATGATGTACATCACACGTTCCCCCCAAACCGACTTCGCGGCGAGACGGCCAAGCGAGCGAGCGGGCGGGCGAGCGAGGGGAAGGGAAGAGAGGGAGGCCGGGTATCGGTAAACAAGGCCTGAGTGACGTTGCGGCAGACGGCTTGTGAGGCTCAGCTGAAGATCCGTGCCACATGCAGGCCGAGCAGCCGAGGGAGATCGGAGCAGAGCAACACAACACGACACTGTGGGCCGTCGCACAACACCTGATGAACCACGTTGTGTGTTGTGTGTTGTGTGTTGTGTGTTAGCCTCATGACACATTTCTGACTGAGCCCTCTCGTTTATTGTTTGAAAGCCCTTTGATCAGCACTGATTGGGACTTTGATGAAACATTAACTTAGATTCACGGATTACCTTATCGGATAAAGGTCAAGGTGGGGGTGCAAGGGGGCGGAGCCCTGACTGAGAGCTTGAGGTGCACTGCACGCCCACTTCCACCTGTGACCTGCAGCCATTGGACGGTACTTGCTGTCAATCACATGGTAGCCACGCCCCAATGGAAACATCATTTTATCATTCACTTCTATAGAAAACTATACAAAAAGAAAACAGCCCCCTGCTGGTCATTTGACAGAATACAGGTTTCAGGCACTTCCGCATTGGCTTCACTTACAGAGTCTACATCTAATTTAACTTACAGCCTATTGTTGGACGTCGCTATTATAACAGCAGCTTCAGAAGGTGAAATAATAGCACGTGGTTGTAATCCTCATATCTCCTCATGATTTAAAACCATGTAGAACACATTAACTTTACCTTTAGAAGACTATACACAAAATTAATGTATGTAAAAGAAACAGATGATGGTACAAATAGTAAAATGTTGTTTCAGGATGAGACGTAAACACTGAAACCAGACAGACACAAACCAAAACATCTTAAATAAAACAATAAACACATCTATTCCTCAAAAGACTGAATCTGCTTTGACAGTGAATGCAATGAAAGTAATAAAGTTGTTTATATTTTTGTAACTAAGCTTTTTGTGATAACACGGTGTCTCATAACCAAACATAAGCTGTGTGAGCTTCAGTGAAAGTGAAACCATATGGATCATAGTGGTTTATGAATCTTGTGGCCTATATTTCCAAACATGCAATCACGCTCCCACCCGATGTTCAGGTAACTGCTCAGAACCCACTCTGGATTCCTCTGGGCTTCGCTCGTATGTCACAGATGTATTTTCATGTTCCTGAGCATATGCTCCTCCCTCTACACCTTCCTCCTGTAATAATTTCATCCATGACTAACTCATAACTCTTCCAGCATCATGTTCTCTTATTTTTGTTGTGGCTAAATAATGCCACGGGGACCTGCGCTAACTGTAACCAGCCGGAATCTCAATTTGCAATGCATATGTTTCAGAAAAGAGCCCCACAGTTAGTACACAACCCCCCCCCCCCCCCCCCCCCCAGAGGTCCATTAATATGCATAGCTTTGCTAAAAGCTCCAAAGTGACCTACATGACGAGGTTCAGTATACACTCGACTGTGTGCTACACTTGTGGGACTCAGCCGCCCGTGTTACCTTAATTAGTGTCTCCTTGCCGCGGACGGGTTTTCCTCCGGAGAGGCTCTTGAACCCGGCGTGCTCACGTGTACGCCGAGGTCGCCGCCGGTCGCCGAGGTCGCTGCGAGCGCCCGTCCCTCAACAGCTCGGGCACCTCTCCACAGCCGAGGAAAGGGTTTCCATTAGTCTGTAGAGGACGACCCCCAGCATCCCCCATTAGATGCACTTTAAACTCCTGCAGTGTGTCCCCGGCTCTTCAAGGTAATCCCCCCCCCGAGGCCCGGCGCCGACAGGATGTATCAATTAACACGTTTGTTTGCTTTCCTCTCCTCAAGACTCATTTGCATAGCAGCCGGAGAACGTGCCGCTGAAGTTCAGGAGCAACGTTTACACCCGGTTTTGTAAATGTTCCTCTACAACACCAGGAAAAAAGGGGGGGTCAGCCCTATGTTCCCACATTTCTAAGGATTTTTTTTTCACGGACAATTTTGAAAATTAGGCCCTATGTTCCTACAGCCCTATGTTCCCAGATTTCTAGATTTTTCTGAAAATTAGGGTTAGGGTTAGCTCAAGAGAGTTTGGAAGCTAACTAGCTCCTTCAAATCGCCAGCTACGGAATGCTGAACCCTTAACTACCAGAGAGGCGGTGGACTAGTGGCAGAAACTTGGACTATGGGCAGAAAAGGTATCTGGTTCGTCTCTGGTTCGACTCCATGGAGAAACAACAAAAATTTGATTGATCTGTCCAAAAATCCAAGAGGATTCTCCCTACCCTGTCTAGTGCCCCTGAGCAAGGCACCTTACTCCCCCAACATCTGCTCCCCGGGCGCCGTACATGGCTGCTCACTGCTCTGTGTGTCCTGCACCAGATGGGTTAAAAGCAGAGGTTACATTTCTCTACAAATGCATGAATGTGCTTGTGCATGTCTGTGCATGTGTTTGGGATACATAAATGTATCTTAATTAGGGTTGCAAAGGGGCGGAAAATTTCCGGTACATTTCCAGAAACTTTCCAGAAACTTTCCAGAAACTTTCCATGGGAAGTTAAGCTCGGGAATATTGGGAATTTTGAAAAAGAAAAATAATTCCCAAATTAAACGCTGAGCAATAAAAACATCATTCAAAACTCTATTTTAAAAATGTATGGAACGTTGAGTTTCAACCCTCCTCTGTGCATTCTTCCATCACATGCACAGATAACTCCCAGCATCCTTCACTCTACAGCAGGGCTATTGAGGCCTGCTGTAGAGTGCAGGACTAGTCAGGTAAGTTTCCATGATATTACTGGGGAAATATATTAGCATGCTGATTGAGGATTGTTCATCTGTTCATCTAGCCTATTTCCATTCATTCATTTTCTATTCCATTCACAGACGATTCCAATTGTTTGGCTAACTATTTATATCTCTGACATTGCATTAGTGTTTTTTTACAAACTTTCTTCTCATCTTATTCTACAGAACAATGCCACGTGCACTCTCTCATGTGTGGAGACATTTCACCCCATCCAATGTAGAAGGAAAGGCTGTGTACATTTGCAAATACTGTGCAAAGACCTATGTTAAGAATGACACAACGATGCAGAAGCATATAGTCAAGTGCCCAAAGTTTCCTCAGGGCTCAAATCAGCCTATGACAAAACAAAATGTGTATATTTATGTCTGTATATGACAAGGTAAATACAGTTAGTATAAATTATCCACAACTTTTCCAGTTTAGTCCTGTTAATTCCCATTAATTCCCGTATATTCCCGTTAATTCCCGTTAATTCCCATGGAAAGTTTCCAACTTTGAATATTTCCGGAATTTTGCAACCCTAATCTTAATCTTAATCTTAATCTACCAGGCAGGGGTAGAAATGTGGGAACTGTAGGAACATAGGGCCTAATTTTGTAATGAATATTAGAAATGTGGGAACATAGACACGCTCCCGAAAAGGGGCTAAAAACAGATTTTTAAACACCAGCCACGTTACAACTGAGCTGCTGCGTCGGTGCAGAAGTCTCCACCAGAAAGTTACAAGATGTTAGCAACCACTCCGGGGGGGGAAGCGCTGCTGACACGCGTTCCCGTTTGCTCTGCGTCAAAGGGGAACTTAGCATTTCCGATGCTAAAGGACAGCTGTTGCTGGCAGGCCTCCTCCTCACTGGCGGCGGCGCCACAGTTCAGGGCGGTGATCTGTCAGAGCGGTGGCGTAGCCAGTGTGCTCTCGCCCCGGGTGGACGCAGGGAAACGTGGCTCGGGGGTTCTGTGCATAGCAATGAGGCCAGACAGATGTAAAACTCCACTGTGGTTTTTACAGCCTCAGTGCTCCGTGTGTGTGTCTGTGTGTGTGTGTGTGTGTGTGTGTGTGTGTGTGTCTCTGTTTGCCTGGAAACCTTCCCATCAACCTTTCGAACACATCCATTCCCATGATGCAGTTCTGTTACAAGGGCACATTCATGCTGTTTGAGCCGAGGCCTTCGGTGGGATCCAGAGAACTCGAATCCTCCCTGACGTGATTGGTTAACATTTGTGGAACCATCACAACAACACAACAACACAACAACACAGCAACACAAAACAAAAAAACTAATTTTAGATCCATCGTTTCTTATGTCATTAAGAGAGGAAGAAGCATTTGATTGTGTGGAAGTTTCAAAGGGTAATAACTTGAGGGGGTTGATGAGCCGTGTGATGCAGACGTTATTTATAATGGCAAATTTAATGCACAAGGGAAAACTCGTAAAAAATAATTGAACACAAACGATATATATGTTTTCATTAGAGACGTCCAGCAAAAAACCTCCTCATAGACACAAAGTAAGTGTTCACACGGCGAGACACAACCTCCAGGGGCCGGGCTGTTGTTTTTTAATCAAGACGCACGAGAGAAGTGAGGAAAAATTATGCCTAGTTTCATATAACCTCTCAGATCAGGATTAACACAACATTGTAATTTGTTACGTTTAAAAAATAAATAAAATCGCACGTAAAACAACAGCTGATTGTCTGTATTTCCGATTATTTGCTTTATTTTAAGCCCTAATATCAATACACACATTTACAGATTTATCTACACATTCACAGATCAATGCACACATTTGTCTACACACGTAGGAATCTCACACTTTAATCTAAATACACATTTACAGATATTTTAACAGGTTTTTAAACATTTGCACATTCTTGTATGCATTCTAACATCTCTGCATGTGTTTGTGGATTCTTTTACACGTTTACAAATATAATCACACAAACACTGATTGAGATGCAGCTACACAACTACACTACACACAACAAACACACACACATACACTCACATAATGACTGGTTGCATTCCTAAAACCAATAATGATACTTTTAATTAATTAAATAAAAGCTTTGGTCATTAAGCTTGAACAGTAAATACAATATCAATATTTAAGTTTAGTTCTTTACTCACACAAATATGCAGCATTTGTAAAATACACATCTTCAATCGGAGGATTTCACAAACTCTGATCTGAATTTGAATATTCACGCCTCCTCCAAACCCAGCGGCCTCTTCCAGTCCTGGATGATTAGCCGGCAAACCGCTGCACACACTCACAAACACAATTATCCGCAGCACTTGCATACTGTTTCATGATTAGGAGTCAGAGTTCAGACGCTGGTAATGATCGCACAACACTCGTGGTTTCCCCGGCTCTGCGACTTGTTGGTTTGTTGAGAATCAGCGAAAACACTCAGGTCTTACGGATCCAGAGACGTGGATCAGAAGGAACGAGCGGCTGAATGTAAACACACACACGGAGAGAGAGAGAGAGTATTTTTGACGCCGCACATAAGGACGCGAGGCGAATTATCCGGGAAACGACGCCATAAATATGGAGCCGATCACGCTGCTTAATTTAGCTAAATATGCTAAGGTCTTCTTAATTATAAACCACGGCAATTTCCATCACTGCTGCTGCGGCTGGTTCAACCGGCGTATCCGGCAAATCACTAAATTGCACGACTTTGCTTATTGTACACGGGCGTGCAACTATACTGATTTCCTTTAATTAACATGTATGTTTTACTAATCAGACAAAGTCTTGGACAACAAGCGACAGAAGGACTCGAGGCTGCGTCACAAAAAATATAAAGACAAATCTCTTTCCCTCCTGTTCCCTCAGGATCTTTGTGTCTCGAGCAATATGGATTTTCAGGGACGATGCCAAATACTAATATTAGGGACTACTAAATATTCCTGATTTTAAATACATGGGCTGATATACAAACAAGTATAATGATTTCTAAAATGTGATGTAATTGGGACTTGATATTTGACAGATTATCCATAGGAAGGATCTAAATTCAGAAGTATTAAACAGTACAGTGTGTATGTAACGAAATTGAAGTTCCCTCAGGATCTTTGTGTCTCGAACAATATGGATTTTCAGGGACGATGCCAAATACTAATATTAGGGACTACTAAATATTTAGGATTTTAAATAAACGGGCTGATATACAAACAAGTATAATCATTTCTAAGATGTGATGTAATTGAGGCTATAGGATCTTAACATACAATGATTATTTGGTTTGTCGTCTTTACTAAACTAAGTATTTAACAGTACAGTGTGTATGTAATGAAACTTAAGTTTGTGCAGATCTAAATATTCATGATTTTAAAAATATGGGCTGATATACAAACAAGTATAATGATTCCCAAGATGTGCTGTTATTGAGGCTGAGAAGGATCATAACACACAAAGATTATTTGGTTTGTTGTCTTTACTAAACTAAATTCAGAAGTATTTAACAGTAAAGTGTGTGTGTAATGAAACTTAAGTTTGTGCAGATCTAAATATTCATGATTTTAAATATATGGGCTGATATACAAACAAGTATAATGATTTCTACTATGTGATGTAATTGAGGCTTGATATTTGACAGTTTATCCATAACCAGAGCAAATTCCTTGTATGTGTAAACGTACTTGGCAATAAAATACTTCTGATTCTGATTCTGATTCTGATTCTGATTCTGATTCTGATCATAACAAACAATTTCTATTAGGTTTGTCGTCTTTACTAAACTAAGTATTTAACAGCACAGTGTGTAGGTAATGAAATTGAAGTTTGTGCAGATCTACGGTTTGATTCCTTCCTTCTCGTCCTGGTTTGACGACGGAGCAACTGTTCAGTGAATTCTCAAACGGCTCGTTGCTTTCACGCAGCTCCGCTCTACTTGTTGAAACACTGGAAACTCAAACAAGCGTCGCCGTGATTTGAAAAAGGGAAACCAAAAATACTTGGAGGTGAGACCGAAGCCGAACGCGACCACTTCGCCCGACTCATCGGGAACAGGTTCGGCTCGAGGCCTCGGCAGCGTGAAGAAACAAAGATGGACGACAGCGAGTGAGGATGTGATGAACACTGAATCCTCTCAGCCGAACGCTCAGGATTAATGAGGCACACGGGTAAAATCTTCAGATTCCTTCTCCTCCTTCTCCTCCTTCTCCTCCTTCTCCTCCTTCTCCTCCTTCTCCTCCCTCTCCTCCCTCTCCTCCCTCTCCTCCTTCTCCTCCTTCTCCTCCTTCTCCTCCCTCTCCTCCCTCTCCTCCCTCTCCTCCTTCTCCTCCCTGTAAACTTTAAAAAAGTAAATGTGAGGTCATGTTTTCAGATAGAACTCTAAAACGTGATTAAAGCTTTAAGACTAAATAAATTAGTCAATTAAATCCACTGGTAAATTAATTCAGGATGGGAGATGTGACTTGTTTGGGGTTTTTATTTGTTTAAATTTTTTTTTAAAAAGCGTAAGGTTCACATGGAGCCCTCAGCCGAACGCTCAGGATTAATGAGGCACACGGGTAAAATCTTCAGATTCCTTCTCCTCCTTCTTCTCCTCCTCCTCCTTCTCCTCCTTCTCCTCCTCCTTCCTGTGCACTTGTCAAACTTTAAAAAAGTAAATGTGAGGTCATGTTTTCAGATAGAACTCTAAAACGTGATTAAAACTTTAAGACTAAATAAATTAGTCAATTAAATCATGTGGTAAATTAATTCAGGACTTGTTTTTGGGTTTTTATTTGTCGAAAAAAAAAAAAAAAAGCGTAAGGTTCACATTGAGCGTAAAGAAACAAAGATGGACGACAGCGGGTGAGGATGTGAATCACGGGGGATGAACACTGAAGCATCTCAGCCGAACGCTAGTGATTAATGAGGCACACGGGTAAAATCTTCAGATTCCTTCTCCTCCTTCTCCTCCTTCTCCCTTCTCCTCCTTCTTCTCCTCCTCCTCCTTCTCCTCCTTCTCCTCCTTCTCCTCCCTGTGCACTTGTCAAACTTTAAAAAAGTAAATGTGAGGTCATGTTTTTCAGATGGAACTCTAAAACGTGATTAAAGCTCTAAGACTAAATAAATTAGTCAACTAAATCCACTGGTAAATTAAGTCCGGACGGGAGATGAGACTTGTTTTGGGGTTTTATTTGTTTAAAAAAAGGAAAAAGCCTAAGGTTCACATGGAGTGTAAAGAAACAAAGATGGACGACAGCGAGTGAGGATGTGATGAACACTGAATCCTCTCAACCGAATGTTTGTGATTAATGAGGCACACGGGTCAAATCTTCAGATTCCTTCTCCTCCTCCTCCTCCTCCTCCTCCTCCTCCTCCTCCTCCTCCTCCTCCTCCTCCTCCTCCTTCTCCTTCTCCTCCTTCTCCTCCTTCTCCTCCTTCTCCTCCTTCTCCTCCTTCTCCTCCCTGTGCACTTGTCAAACTTTGAAAAAGTAAATGTGAGGTGATGTTTTCAGATAGAACTCTAAAACGTGATTGAAGCTTTAAGACTAAATAAATTAGTCAATTAAATCCACTGGTAAATTAATTCAGGATGGGAGATGTGACTTGTTTGGGGTTTTTATTTGTTTAAATTTTTTTTTAAAAAGCGTAAGGTTCACATGGAGCCCTCAGCCGAACGCTGAGGCACACGGGTAAAATCTTCAGATTCCTTCTCCTCCTTCTCCTCCTTCTCCTCCTTCTCCTCCCTGTGCACTTGTCAAACTTTAAAAAAGTAAATGTGAGGTCATGTTTTCGATAGAACTCTAAAACGTGATTAAAGCTTTAAGACTAAATGAATTAGTCAATTAAATCCACTGGTAAATTAATTCAGGACTTGTTTTGGGTTTTTATTTGTTGAAAAAAAAAAAGGAAAAAGCGTAAGGTTCACATGGAGTGTAAAGAAACAAAGATGGACGACAGCGAGTGAGGATGTGATGAACACTGAAGCAGCTCAGCCGAACGCTGATGATTAATGAGGTACACGGGTCAAATCTTCAGATTCCTTCTCCTCCTTCTCCTCCTTCTCCTCCTTCTCCTCCTTCTCCTCCTCCTCCTCCTCCTTCTCCTCCTTCTCCTCCTTCTCCTCCCTGTGCACTTGTCAAACTTTAAAAAAGTAAATGTGAGGTCATGTTTGAGATAGAACTCTAAAACGTGATTAAAGCTTTAAGACTAAATAAATTAGTCAATTAAATCGAGTGGTAAATTAATTCAGGACTTGTTTTGGGCTTTTATTTGTTTAAAACATTTTTTAAAAAGCGTAAGGTTCACATGGAGCCCTCAGGATCTTGGCTGAATCCCCAGTGAACTCGTATTTTTCGATGGTGAAAGTCACACATGGTTTGTTTTCAAGCCTCTTATCAACACTTCGGATTAGCAGGCCTGCACTTCACACATTTTAGTTCTTGGCCTGTTAGGATCCTCGGAAACATGCTCCTTTGGACATGGCCACACCGCCGACAGATGGTGAGATCATCTTTAGGCTGAGCGGACGGGGGGGGGGGCAGGCGGCGGAGACACGACCAAACCGCCCTGACGTGAAGTGTATGCTCCCCTGAGGCGTCATTAATGTTTTTAAACTTATGTGACGAAGCTTTCATCGAGAACTGAGATAAAACCGAGACATATGAAGACAGCATGAGGTTCAGCCCTGAAGGGTCGAGCTGCTGTGACACTTACACACGATGAGGATGATGATGATGAAGATGAAGAAGATGATTTGTAATGTTAAGATAAATGTTTGTTGGAGAGTTTATCTTGTCAAAAATGATGTTAGCTCTTAAAATGTTTATCTCTTTAAAGCTCAAAGAAGAATCAGATAATCTGTATCAGCTAAAATACCAAAGTATAGAGCCGTGTTATTATTGGATTAATTTCTTTAAGAAGATATGAACTGAAATATTTATTCTTGAAACAATAATGTGTTTTGTTTCTGATGCAGAACAACAACAAAAATTAATTTCTTGCAGTTCCACACATTTAGTCCTTTGTCCAAATACCTTGTTTTTATCAACATGAGGAAGTTTTAATGAAGATACCAACTGAAGGGGTGGAGCTGCTGTGACACTTACACACGATGATGATGATGATGATGATGATGATGATGATGATGATGATGAAGATGAAGATGAAGATGAAGATGAAGATGAAGAAGATTTGTAATGTTAAGATAGTCTATCTTGTCAAAAATGATGTTAACTCTTACAATATCTCTTTAAAGCTCAAAGATGAATCAGATGATCTCTATCAGCTAAAATATCACAGCACTGTTATCGGATTCATTTATTTAAGAACGTAAGAACTGAAATCTTTATTCTTGAAACAATAATGTGTTTTGTTTCTGATGCAGAACAACAACAACAATTCATTTCTTGTGGTTCATCACATTCAGTCCTTTGTCCAAATTGTTTTTATCAACATGAGGAAGTTTTAATTTAGATACCAACTGAAGGGGTTGAGCTGCTGTGACACTTACACACGATGATGATGACGATGATGATGATGATGATGATGATGATGATGATGATGATGATGATGATGATGATGATGATGATGATGATGATGATGATGATGATGATGATGATGATGATGATGATGATGATGATGATGATGATGAAGATGAAGATGAAGATGAAGATGAAGATGAAGAAGATTTGTAATGTTAAGATAGTCTATCTTGTCAAAAATGATGTTAGCTCTTAAAATGTTTATCTTTTTAAGGCTCAGAGATGAATTAGATGATCTGCATCAGCTAAAATACCACAGCCCTGTTATTATCAGATTCATTTCTCTAAGAAGGTCAGAACTGGAATCTTTATTCTTGAAACAATAATGTGTTTTGTTTCTGATGCAGAACCACAACAAAAATTTATTTCTTGCAGTTCCACACATTCAGTCCTTTGTCCAAATACCTTGTTTTTATCAAAATGAGGAAGTTTTAATGAATAAAAGTCACGAGATGTTCACTGCAAATACATGTTTGGCATATTATTTGTTTTCCCATAATATATATAATAAGATTTTATTAATTTCACATAAATAGGTGGACTTTTGTCATATATTGAACTTTTTTACTGATATATTGACAAACCAAACTTATCAGAAACATGCATTTTGAGTTTTTTCATTGGTCCATGTCCCATCTGCTAACATGGAGGAAGCATGGTTTATGATCTGTACTGCAGCCAGCCACCAGGGGGCGGGAGAGAGGGGGGGGATGAGATGCTCACGTCTCCATCTTTCTTTACAGTCTGTGATCTGAGCAGCGAGGTCAGAGGTCGCACGGCAGACAACAGGAAACCCGCCTGTTGGTCAAAGAGCACGTGGACGTGATGCAGCAGCAGGTTTCAGTTTGTGTGTGTGTGTGTGTGTGTGTGTGTGTGTGTGTGTGTGTGTGTGTGTGTGTGTGTGTGTGTGTGTGTGTGTGTGTGTGTGCGTTCTCCTCCTTTACTCGTAGCTGCTCACAATATGTCTAATGAGGCATCAGGATGAAGTAGTTTGTTGTCTCGTGGAACCAGATGGATGTGGAACCCTGATTAAAACTAATTAACTCTCCCACAGATCTAAACAACTTTCCTGTCATTAACGCACAGACTCTACACCTCATTAGAGACTCGCTGATTGGAGGTCGGGAGAAAACATTTAAAAAATAAGAAGGGAGAAAGGGGGGGGGGGGTGGGGGGGAGTCATTTGCATTTTAGATTCACGACATGCTCAGGACGGAGGGGAACAGGAAATGCTTTCAGGGAGGAGAGAGAGAGGAGAGAGAGAGGAGAGAGAGAGAGAGAGAGGAGGAGAGAGAGAGGAGAGAGAGAGGAGAGAGAGAGAGAGAGAGGAGAGAGAGAGAGAGAGAGGAGGAGAGAGAGAGGAGAGAGAGAGGAGAGAGAGAGGAGAGAGAGAGAGAGAGAGGAGGAGAGAGAGAGGAGAGAGAGAGGAGAGAGAGAGAGAGAGAGAGAGAGAGAGAGAGAGAGAGAGAGAGAGAGAGAGAGAGAGAGAGAGAGAGAGAGAGAGAGAGAGAGAGAGAGGAGCTGATGGAAAGTGGCTGAAAACACTCAAGGCCGAATCTGTGTCACATGACTTCCTCTAATGAACTCTTTCTGTTTTTACTCCTGGTCGTTGTCAGAATGTGAACGCCTCCTCTTCCTCTTCCTCTTCCTCTTCCTCTTCCTCTTCCTCTTCCTCTTCCTCCTCCTCCTCCCCTTCCCCTTCTCTTTTCTTCCTTCTCTCTTCCTCCTTCTCTCTTCCTCCTTCTCTCTTCCTCCTCCTCCTCTTCCTCCTCATCCTCCTCCTCATCATCCTCTTCTTCCTCCTCCTCCTCCTTCTCCTCCTCCTCCTCCCCTTCCTCTTTCTCTTTTCTTCCTTCTCTCTTCCTCCTTCTCTCTCACTCCTTCTCTCTTCCTTCTTTTCTCTTCCTCCTTCTCTCTTCCTCCTCTCTTCCTCCTTCTCTCTTCCTTCTTCTTTCTTCTTCCTTCTCTCTTCTTCCTCCTCCTTCTCTTCCTCCTCCACTTCCTTCTCTCTTCTTCCTTCTCTCTTCCTCCTTCTCTCTTCTTCCTCCTCCTTCTCTTCCTCCTCCACTTCCTTCTCTCTTCTTCCTTCTCTCTTCCTCCTTCTCTCTTACTCCTCCTCCTCCTCCTCCTCCTCCTCCTCCTCCTCCTCCTCCTCCTCCTCCTCCTCCTCCTCCTCCTCCTCCTCCTCCTCTTCCTCTTCCTCTTCCTCCTCCCCCTCCTCCTCCTCTTCCTCCTCCTCTCCTCCTCTTCCTCCTCCTCCTCCTCTTCCTCCTTCTCTCTTCTTCCTTCTCTCTACTTCCTTCTCTCTTCCTCCTTCTCTCTTCTTCCTCCTCCTCCTCTTCCTCCTCCTCTTCCTTCTCTCTTCTTCCTTCTCTCTTCTTCCTCCTCTCTTCTTTCTTCTCTCTTTTTCCTTCTCTCTTCTTCCTTCTCTCTTCCTCCTCCTCCTCTTCCTCCTCTTCCTCCTCCCGTGCTGACATGTGCATCGTGGGGTGAAACTGGGAAAGATGTTATAACTCATTTTTATTTTTAATCTTCCCTTTTTGCCGCCGAGCGTGTCCTCCTCCATGGCGTCCTCCTCCTCCTCCTCTTTGCCTCCTCCATGGAAACATATTGGGGCAGAACTCGCCAGCTGTCGGCCTCCTCTCCCTTCTGCTGCCATTATCCTCAGGCCCCACCCCCCCGCCTTATGGCCGGCCAGCGTGCCAGGATCGGGGGGCCCGTCCAAAAATCAAAAGGTGGCTCTTTTCAATTCAGGCCGTCGTCACACACGTCCCACCCCCCCCCCTCCCCCCAAACCCCCCATACCCTCACCCCTCCCACCACCCGTGCACACGCAACCTACACGCTTCACAAACACGCGACCCATGTTTGTTGCCACAGAGCCGATCATACACGAGGACGGGTTTTCACTCCCTAACTCAAGATCGTGCCTCTCATGGGACCATATGCCAATCCACAACCCCCCCCCACTACCACCCCCACCACCACAACTACCCCCAACCCAGACGTTCTCTTCTTCCTCACCCGAGAACGCGTCCTCCTCTTCATCAGGACGAAGATGGAGACGAAGGATTCACGAGTAAAAAAAAAACCTCCATCCGGTGTTTTCTCCTCTTATTGTTAAATGATGATAGTTCTGCTTGATTTATGATATTTAGCTTGATGTTGTTGATCATTGCATCTTCTTCCTCAAGGGTGGGAACAACTGTCATAATTAAAATATCGATCAAAACTAAATTAGACAAAAACAGGGACGAAAATCCATCAGGAATCGATTAAAAACTCTTATTTTATGCTAAACACGTTGTTAAGAAGTGGGGAAAAAAGTAAAATCAAGTTCCTGTAAAAGCTGAATCACGTCTCAAATCTCTTATCTATTGATTTTCTCTTGATCAAGAAATCGATTAATCACCTCGAGCTCTGGTCTGAATCTGCTGTCGGCCGGTTGGAAGTCAGTTAATAAGTCTTTAGCAGCAGCATTAGTCGTTAATAATTCAAATTACTGTCATAATTAAAATATCGATCAAAACTAAATTTGACCAAAAATTGGGAAGAATATCCATCAGGAATTGATTAAAAACTCTTATTTTATGATTGTTAAGAAGTGGGAAAAAAAGTCAAGTCAAGTTCCTGTAAAATCTGAATCACGTCTCAAATCTCTTATCTATTGATTTTGTCTTGATCAAGGAATCGATTCATCACCTCGAGCTCTGGTCTGGATTTGCTGTCGGCCGGTGGAAGTCAGTTAATAAATCATAATCAGCAGCATTAGTCGTTAATACCTCCTCTGCATTAAGACTCTCTCTCCTGTGAAGCTCGTCCAGTGGATTATTGAAGCCTGAGTTACTTCCTCTGCCCTCGGGCTCCGTGTCATATGCTGCTCTAGGACCTGGGGGACCTGGGGGGGGGGGGGCGCGTCCCTGTTGTTCTCTAATGGAATCCGGCTTCCGCTGAGATTTCACAGACGTCCGTGTGCAGTGTTACAGCTTGTCACAATCGTGTCTCGTCTCTGGTCTGGAGAGTGTTGTCAGGACGACACAAGGGGAAGTGGGATCTGTCTGAGTGGGACACTGGTTGTCAAAGTGGAGGTCTCGGTACTTTCAGGGGTCCCTGAGGTGACGGCTCGGGGGTCCGGAGGAAACAGAGGAGGAGAATCTGAGCTCACGAGAAACGATACGACTGAGAGAAAGTACGAACTACACTCACACCAGGGGTTTGTGTTCTCGTCCAAACCCAAAACTTTGCTTGTGGTTTGATTTTAGACTTTTCTTAATTATCCAGTTTCAATCAAACAATAATTTATGAATCAAAAACTACATGTGGATCCATACATATGTTTTATTCTTCAGTTATTCGTTGAAGTAAACCCACCTATTGTTTTTTATGAGCTGCTGGTTTGAAGAAAGATCTTTTTGTAAACCAGAAGTAACCAAATATGGAGGAGCAGGGGGCGGAGCCTGACTCCTACCTCCACCTGCAACCTGCACCCATTGGATGTCAATCACCCAGTTTCCACACCCTAAATGAATATGGTCCATTACGGTCTGTTTGATTCTAAATGGATTATAATTTACAAAATGAACATCAGCTGTATTGAAGGAGACTTGAAACTAGAGATTGAGACATAAACACCTTAGGAAATGTTGACTCACGTTTTAAATGAAGTAGAGTCAGCTTTACTTTATAGTCAAGGAGTCTACGTCCATTTTTATATAGACAGTATATTATCATTCTGGGCTGTTGTAACGTACTACGAACAAAGTGTTAATTCAGAAACAGACTCGTTCAAAATTTCGTGCCAAAACATTTCCACTGGCTGAGGTTGGTGTTCCAGTCAGAGGTCAGTTGTCTGAGATTTGTCTCTCAGTCTCGTATGTAAACCAGAAGTAACCAAATATGGAGGAGCAGGGGGTGGAGCCTGACGCCCACCTACACCTGCAACCTGCACCCATTGGACCGTACTGGATGTCAATCACACAGTCTCCACATCCTAATGAATAGGGTCCATTATTGTCTGTTTGACTCCAAATGGATTATAATTTGCTTTATTGAAAAATACTTGAAAAATAAACTTGTTTGCAAGAATACAGGTTTCAGGCAATTCGGAAATTGGTTTCACTTTCCAGAGAGGGAGTCTACTTCCATTTGTATTTACATTTTATTATCATTCACTCAATGAAGCTTCAGTTTTTAATTTCATTATCTTATGTTATTATTAATTTAATTACTTTTTTTTGTATTATCACCGAATGCCAGAGAAAAGTTTTGTTTTTACCTTTACGTTAACATTACAAAGCTCCTGTATAACAGTACATATTTGGACGTACGTTCACGTCTGTTGTAACGGCCGAACAAGTCACGAAACAGACACAAATTTCGTGCCAGAACATTTCCACTGGCT
This sequence comes from Limanda limanda, assembly GCF_963576545.1. Lineage (NCBI taxonomy): Eukaryota > Metazoa > Chordata > Actinopteri > Pleuronectiformes > Pleuronectidae > Limanda > Limanda limanda. Next base: position 3,479,132 of record NC_083640.1, read on the forward strand.
GAGGTTGGTGTTCCAGCCAGAGGTCGGTTGTCTGAGTTTTAGCCGGAGCTTCTTGCCTCTCACATCCAGCTCATCTGCTGCAGCTGGACCGAGGGAACATATCATTAGGATATTTGTTAGCCCCATTTTGCTGCTGTCACAGCCAATCTCTGTTACAGCTCTGCACCCAGACCTCCGTCAGCTCCGGAGCGGGAGAAACATGAGGAAAAGGAAAAGAATCCATCCGAGCGTTTCCCCCTAAATGTTCTCCTCCATTTAAGAGCTCGGGGCTCATTAGTAGAAAGAGGAGATTGTAGAAGGAGGCTCAGGTGGTTTGGATAGAAGGAGACAAGTAAGATATCAGGAAATTCGAGAAAACCAACGTTTATATTGACTTAATCATCGGTTGGTTTCTGACATGAGCCTTTCATACACATATCAGTCTCAGTGTTAATTCACCAGTATCAACATTTCTATCTTAAAGAGTAAAATTTGTATTTTCCTAAATTAACTTCTATATATTTGATTGTATTTGTGTTTTCTTTTTATCCAAAGATATTTATAATAACGTATATTGGAATGTAAAATACCATAACTGTGAAATATCAAGCCTCAAATTTCTTTGTCATAAGATTTCCAAAAAAGACAGCATCTTAGTATTGATTAGAATCATGTAATGACAGCTGTCACTCCAAGGTGACAGTGATATATACTGACTAAAAATAAATATGTAGAACGCAATTTATAATGTAAAATATTGAAATAACTCTTATATTTATAACTATATATATCATATCATCAAAGAAAACCCGTTTCCACATTTACTCGTCTCCTGCAGTAGCTACTGTACACGGCTCATAATTGTATAGTTTAACCGTCCAATTTGACCCAACTAACATATTTGCGGTGACATTATCCATTTGAGAGCCGTGTCTGGGTCAGTGAAGTGTGTGTCTGTGTGTGTGTGTGTGTGTGTGTGTGTGTGTGTGTGTGTGTGTGTGTGTGTGTGTGTGTGTGTGTGTGTCTGTGTGTCTGTGTGTGTGTGTGTCACAAAACAAATGTTATGCTCCGACCCCTTTACTTATATATTTATTTACTGTGCCTATGTGCCGGCGTTAATTCGGTCTAACAAAAGTGCTCATTAGTTCTAATAAATCCCGCGACTTCTCCTTGTTCCACTGGAGCCTGACCTTTCTCCGTGCGCTGCCCGTAAAATCTCCTGCTAGCATTTTCCTGTTTGATGCCTCGGTTAATTGGGAATGATTTGAGCTTTTTCTTCTGCTTTTGTCGCCGGTCGGCAGTCGGCACGGAGCTAATGGCAAATGTCACAGTGAATCGGCGGCTACATTAGCCGGGAGATCGTTTGTTTGCTTCCCAGACGATGTACTGTACGTACATCAGTAAAAAAAAACATCGGAACGCCGGCCTCCTCGTTAACGAGACGCTGTCCAGGAAGCTAGCGACGCAACAGTTGTGAGCGTCATGTGGAAGCATCGGACACGACAGGATTACTTCACCTCCGTTAGCTCGCGTCATTAGCCTGAGCTCTGCAACGTCTCCAACTCCGCTAATGAACAACGGAGATTTGTGATGCTAAAAGAGAAAAAAGTTTCCCCGGCAAAGATGAGAACGCAACGGGACGATCGGATCTAATTACGCTTGTACACCTCAAACAGCATGGCATTCAGCTGAAAGGTCAAGAGAAATCGCCAAGAGAGTCGCCCTCTTGCTCAGCGGCTAATGGCGGCCGGCGAGGAATGAAACTGAGACTTAACCCCCGGAAGACGGAAGCCAAAGTTTCCTCATCGCGTCCAACCTCTTGTAAAAGCTTTTGTTTGGTCACATGACGAAGTGTTTGATTTTATATATTTAAATTTCTTTAAAAGTTGATAGGATTTCAAATTTTTAACTATAGTCTGTGTCTGACTGAACTCTTACACAAAGATAGGAACAGTTTTAGCTAGATATTATGCATTCATACAACTTTATCCTTCATAATGTTTAATCTACAAATTAGAAATGTGTGTGCGTCTCAACGATGGTCAGTCTCACAGCTATCTGATAAGTTCTGGAGGTCGGACAGAGCGACTCTGTTGACTTAATTCTGTTTCGTTGCTTTGGTTTCGAGGATCCGAATGTTTACAGTCAGGATGGTTTGATGAAGCATAAAACATAATAATCTTTTCTCCAATTGTAAACACCTTTGGCCGTCATGGCATCTGCTGAGTCAAGGCCTTTCATGAAGTAAACAGGTTGCCGAGCAACTATAGCATCATTGGGAGTGTCTCCCTGTTCTACTTCCGTATTCCAAATGCCAGGAGGATGGATTACGCCTGCGCACTTCCGAGAAGGAGGAACAAAGATCTACTGTTATAAAATGGATGCTCGTGGCGCTCTAATACAACTAGTGTGTGGAAGCCCATTGCTTTGCTGTAACCTGTTCATTGCTCTCCTAAATAAATTCTTGATTGAGCAAACCGAGTTCGGCTCTTCTTCTCTTAAAGGATAAAAGAACACGTTTCACAAAGTGCAGAATCTAATTCAGGTTTATTCTATAAACTCTCGTCCTCTTAGTCGCAGACACTCTGCAGACTTTGAACTTTATTCGCCCGACTAATAATGTCCTTATGTCCTTATCGCAATTCTCAGTTCCTTCCTCAAATTGTATTTTAGTAACGAACGTGAAAAATAGCAGGCATCAGATTGCAGACATTCACACAAACACACACACACAGACACACACACAAAAACGTAACCCCCTGGAAGACAGAAGCCAAAGTTTCCTCATATCGTAGAAGATCGTTTAGAAGCTTTTGTTTGGTCACAAGACGATTGGCTGCGTTTGATTTTATATATTTTGATTTCTTTAAAAGTGCAGAATCTAATATAAACTCTCGTCCTCTTAGTCCCAGACACACTCCAGACTCTGAACTTTATTTGCCCGACTAATAATGTCCTTATGTCCTTATCGCAAATTCTCAGTTCCTTCCTCAAATTGTATTTTGGTAACAAACATGAGAAATAGCAGGCATCAGATTGCAGCCATTCACACACACACACACACAGACGCACACACACACAGACACACACACACAAAGACACGCACCCTTGAGACTTTGTCCTCTCAGCTGATATTGCATTCCGTCCCAGCGGATCTATTTGCAGATTGAGGATAGGGACGAGGCCCATTTTCAAAATGCTATACTCACCCATCATGTGCTAAAAAACATAGTCTGTCATAAAACTGATTATATTTTTTTTGCTGTTAATGTGCATTGTGGGGGAAAAAAGGGAGGAAAGGTGGGGGGTGTAGTTGGGAAAAACCTTGATTAAAGTAAGGTGCATGCGCCTCTATGAATCACAATATAAATCAAGAGTCAATGTAGCAGTGAGCGTCTCGGCAGGCGGCGAGTAAACAGCCCATTAGATTTTACTGAGCATCATCACGCTCTCTCTCCCTCTCTCTCTCTCTCTCTCTCTCTCCCTCTCTCTCTCTTTCCGGTGCCTCCCGATTCCTTAACGCTTCACCACACTGACTTTCTGCTTGACTTCTACAAATATACGCGGCGCTAAATATGTCGCGTTATACATCCTTGAGTTTCCCCGGGGAGAGAAAGAATGTGTTTGTCGCTTTGTTGAATAAAGCGCCGGCCTGACAGAGTGTGTCGTGACTGAGTTCCTCTCTGTGTCGGGTGTCTCTTCGGCGCTTTGTCTCCTTTAGCGTGATTCACCAGAGCAATAACCGGGGCCACTTAACCATGCTACGGTTTTTTCGGCGTCCGCACCACTTCCTCGTGGCCGCTGCACATCGGGCGCTGGGGCAGCAGAGGTTCCGTTTCAGCCTCATCAGCAGCTGGACAACAGCAGATGCACTTCTCCGAAAAGGGAGAAGCAGGCGTGAGACGTGGGACAGAAATGTGGGGAACGCCACGCCACGCCACGCCGGCGCCCGGTTTGATCTCTGCTGCTTGTCTCGTCCGGTCGAGCGTACGACTCGCCCTCCCTGTTTCCTACAGGCAGCAGCTGAGCCGGTCGCAGTGGCGTCCGTGCGTGCGCTCGCCGCTCCACTCAGCCTGGCGTCTGCCGGCTCGAGGGCTGACATTTCCAGAGGTGCTAAGTCACTCAGCATCTCGTTACTCCTCCCTGACAAGTCGGGCGCGGCGTCACGGCGAGCGAGCGCCAGCAGACTTGAGCCGGCGCCAGGAGAGAGAGAGGCCTCTTTCACACAAGTCACTGATCTGCCCGGCTGGAGGGTGTCGAGATCTCAAGGTGTTTACAGAAGATCGGGCGAGGTGTCACTCACACTCTTGGCCCCGGCACGCTACCCCTGGTGCCAGTCAGGTGTGAGGAGTGGTGCGAGGTCGGGGGGGCGGCGGGGGGGGGGGGGGGGGGGGGATCGGGTGATGGAGGAGAAGGGCATCGCAGTGACAGCTCCGCGGTGTCAGCGGTCCAGATTGCCCAAAACCAAACTTCACCGCGGATTTTCTTGGGTGCAGTGGTCGAGAGTGACACAAGTCCCCCCCCCCCACTCCCCCACCCCCCCCCCCAGCCCGGAGGTTAAAATAGACGCTTGATGATTCACTTGTCATTTTGCACCGAGTCGCAGTCGCAGCATAGCATGAAGGAGTCCGGGATCATCTGCTCACTCGGCCTGTCAGCCGCAGAGTTATCGGAGGGTTTAGAGGAAAGGTCACCGCTGAACGGAGAGTCCCAGTCGTTATGCTGCTGCTGCACTACAGCTGCTGAGGAGTGTCACGAGGAAACACACTCAGGAAGCTCAGTGGACGATATGCAGATCCACAAATTCTGCATTTCTGTGTACTTGTGTATTTCCTCATCAGGGAACGACAGTATTAAAAGCTCAGAGTGTAAGGGTTAGGTGAAATGGATCTAGAATAGAATGGAAACCTCAATGTGCAATATATACAACAATGAAATTCAAAATAGAATAAAATTAAAATTAAATTAAAAAGTGCATGAGGTAGAAAAATAATTGAAATTTAAATATTCAAAAAGTATAGTAGATATTTTAGCAGCATAGTCAATTTGTATGTGTACATGTATTGTACTATTGGCAAACATTATATTTAAAATGATTCTAGTGGTGTTTTCACTACCTGTGTTTAATCTAACTTGTAAGAATTGTTGTTTTCTTCACACTAGAATGGTCCCTTTATATTTAAATACTTTATATCTACATCAGGAGCAGGTCGTCTCAAGTTCACTGAAATGCAGATCCCATAATTCTGCATTTCTGTGTACTTGTGTATTTCCTCATCAGGGAACGACAGTATTAAAAGCTCAGTGTGTAACATTTAGGTGCAAAGGATCTAGAATAGAATAGAAACCTCAATGTGCAATATATACATAACAACTAAATAGAATAAAATAAAAATAATAATAAAAATAAAAAGCTTATGCGGTAGAAAAAGAAGTCAATCAATCAATCAATCAAATTTTATTTGTATAGCCCATATTCACAAATCACAATTCGTCTCATAGGGCTTTAACATCCTCTGTCCTTAACTCTCAGCAAGAGTCAGGACAAACTACTAAAAACACTTTAAGGTAAAAATACGTAGAAACCTCAGAGAGACACATGTGAGGATCTGTCTCCCAGGACGGACACAAGTGCAACAGATGTGTAGAGGAGAAAATCATCAGGAAAAAGGTTTTAGCAGCATCGATGAGGGTAAACATGTTGAAGGATAACTTCAATACTATATGTGAAGCAGTCCTGCTGCATCATAGTCTCTGGTCAGCAGCCAGCAAGATCATGATCCAGCATCAAGACCTGATCCACTATAGTCCACAGTCATTGTCCACTGGCGCCAGTTAGGATCCATCATCAGCCGCCGCCTCGGTCGTGGTCCACCACCATCCGATGCCAACGTGATAAAGGATCCTCCATTACCACTACGATCACTCGCACGATACAGAATCCACCAAACTGGATCCACCATTGCGACCTCTGATGCGCGATCCACAAATCGTAATCCATGGTGCGCCCACAGCAATTTAAATATCAAAAACAGTACAGCAGATATTTTAGCAGCATACTAAATTGTACGAGTTGTTCTTTAACCTAGAATGGTCGCTTTATATTTAAATACTTTATATTTACATCAGGAGCAGGTCGTCTCAAGTTCACTGAAATGCAGATCCCAGAATTCTGCATTTCAGTGAACTTGTGTATTTCCTCATCAGGGAACGTCAGTATTAAAAGCTCAGTGTGTCAGATTTAGGTGAAAAGAATCTAGAATAGAATAGAAACCTCAATGTGCAATATATACATATATACAACAACAAATTCAAAATAGAATAAAATAATAATAACAGTAATCGAATTGAAATATTAAAAACAGTTCAGCAGATATTTAAGCAGCATAGTAAATTTGTATGTGTACATGTGGTTTAGTTTAGTATTTGAACTATTGGCAGACATTATATTTAAAATAATCCTTGTGTTTGATCTAAATTGTAGGAATTGTTGTTTTCTTTACCCTGGAACGGTCACTTTATATTTAAATACTTTATAAATACTTTATGTTTAAATACTTTATATATACGTTATATTTAAATACTTTATAAATACTTTATATTTAAATACTTTATATATACGTTATATTTAAATACTTTATATTTACATCAGGAAGCAGGTCGTCTCTACGGAGGCAGCCATGATTTTTTTACTGAGGAATGTCAAGAGGAAACAGACTCAGGAAGCTCAGTGGAAAAATTACTAACAATTTTTGAAACTAACAATTGAGTAGCACTCAAATGTCACTTGCTTATAGCATTTTGGAGTTTTGCTTTATTTTTGAAGAAATTATACTTTCTTGATTCTTGTCGTTCTTGGTTTGTAACCTCGGGGTTGATGCACGTATTGTAAGTCGCTCAGCTAATCAGCTAAATGAAATGTAATGTAATGTAATGTAATGAAGTGTAATGGACGTTATGCAGAATCCTCAAATTCTGCATTTCAGTGAACTTGTGCATTTCCTCATCGGGGAACGACAGAATTAAAAATTTCGGCGAAAAGGATCTAGAATAGAATAGAAACCTCAATGTGCAATACATACTTATAACAACAAGTTCAAAATAGAATTAAATTAAATTAAAAAGTGCATGAGGTAGAAAAGAAGTGGAATTTTAATATTAAAACAGTACAGCAGATATTTTAGCAGCATAGTAAATTTGTATGTGTACATGTTGTGCAATTTATTGGCAGACATTATATTTAAAATTATCCTATTGTTTCATCTTAACTGTACGAATTGTTGTTTTCTTTACCCTAGAATGGTTACTTTATACATTATAAATACGTTATATTTAAATACTTTATATTAACATCAGGAAGCAGGTCCTCGCTACGGTTCAGCCATGTTTTTTTACAGGAGCCCAGACTGGACAAACTAAAATCCCTTTTGAGTTTCTATGACAACTGGAGCTGCCACAGGTTCTCTGTCATGTTTGCAGCTGCAACCTAACACTTCACCACCAGATGTCACTCCATTCTCCACACTGATTCTTTATGACATCAGTGTCCATCACTTTTAGCTGTCCTCTGGAAACACTTCCGTTGTCGTTTTCTGTATTGCTGCACGTTTCTGTAATATGTTGTGTAGTGTTGTGTTGTGAAATTGATGAAGATGTGTTGTGCAATAGGAGTAGACTTGATGTTGGCTAATTATTAATAATCATGAAATATGGTTATTAAAATAATAAAAAATATTTATTAAAAATAATTAAAAATGATAAGGCTATCACTTAAGAATAGTAAAATAATTAATTAGAAATTATAAGGTTATTCATTAAGAATAGTTAAATAATTAATGAAAACAATAAAATTATCAAATAAGAATGATACAATCTGTAATTATTACTTATCATAGCGGGGCACCACCCTGGTTACAGGGACCAACGAGTCAAACTATAAATATCAGTCTCATATGATAAATGTTAAATTAATAATCTCAATAGTTAATATTAATGATTATATAATAAACAATGAAGGGTTCTAAGTTCGGGCACAGGCTATCATAATCCAGCTGTATTCACACACATATGCACAAATAATCACAGACTACAGCTACTTTAATTACAAAAGCATTTATTAAAAAGGGGAAATAAAGTTAATGTTATTTAATGATTCATCATTTTAACAAACTCCAATATTTCAACGATAACAACAGCAGCAGCACTTATCACAACTCAGACAATACATGTAATACCCGTGGTCTATGTACCTCTGTCTCTGTGTGTCTGTGTCAAAGTGTCTCTCTGTGTGTGTGTGTGTGTCTATGTGTGTGTGTGAAATAAAGTTAATGTTATTTAATAATTCATCATTTTAACAAACTCCAATATTTCAAAGATCACAACCGCAGCAGCATTTATCACAATTTAGAACACACATGTAACCTCTGCTCCATCTATGTGTATCTGTGTGTGTGTGTCTGTCTGTGTATGTGTCTATCAAATGTGTCTCTGTGTATGTGTGTGTGAGAGAGAGAGGGGGAGTGGCGATGACTCAGTCTCGTGGTGACGTGGTCTTGTCACATCTAAGATGGCGGCAGACTTAGATGATTCACCGAAAAACTCTCAAAATGGTGGTGACTACAAAACAAAATGGCGGAGCCGCTTTGGAAGTTAGAGCCAGAATGGGAGGAGAGAGAGAGAGGAGGCGTGGCAATAATATACTCTCAAAATTGTGGTCAAACTCACTTTATTCAAAATGGAGCTTATGTTAATGACACCATGTGGCCGGAGCTCACAATGGTGGTCACCACATGAATTACACAAAGGGATTTTCAGACAAGAGAATTCTTTATCTCTGCTTTGGGCGGAATGGCTTCCAGATGCGTTTAGGCCCTCTAAGTATAGATTTAACTATGTGAAGTGTATAAATACAGATCGGAACGTGTGTGTAAGCAGGTTCAGGAGAAGAGAGAGAGAGAGAGAGAGAGAGAGAGAGAGAGAGAGAGAGAGAGAGAGAGGAAGCATGCAAGGAGAGAACAAACTCTTAAAAACACCGTTAGAGACAAGTTTAACATTTACTTTACAACTCAGCACCCAAGCGGCGTTGTGTGCTGAAGTTTGACCGGTAAAGTCTCTGTAAAGTTGTTCAGACGGTCATAGTGCAGCCGGAGACGCTTCGTCGCGGCGCTTAAACACTGTAACACACGGCCGTAACCGGAAACCGGAAGTGGCGACTCGCCGCGGCTAACAATAAAGACACGGAGGTCTTATAACAAATACACTCAAATAAGACAATACGCTAAGTGTTAAACTAGTGTCTGCCCAGACAATATAAGCCTCTTACTGTAACCATAGTTTCGTGGGGTGCATGCGCGTTGGCGCGAATATCCCGGAAGTTCAGTGAATAGCTCGTAGTCTCTCAGGCGGGCTCCCGTGAGCCCCGCAGCTGGGGCCAATAGGAGCGGATTCCTCGTGCTCCGTGACGGGATGAAGCTTCGTCTTCTTCTGCAGCAGCGGAGATCGTGCTGCTTTACAGGAACGTGCGGCTGCTTGTAGCCGTTGTAGGTCGTGTGGAAAAAAAAAAGTCTGTCTCACTCGTCCAGCGAGGGAATTTCCTGTTTCGGTCTTTCAAGTTAAAACAGCAAAAAGTCCTAGCAAAATAAAACTTTGACTGAGATAAAAGAAAGAAAAATGAAATTAATTAAACAAACGTCTAATCGCCCCCTTTAGCAATTAAATCATCTTGATAGACCTGGAGAGGTCTGGAGAGGTCTTCAATGCATGGTGAAAAAGCTGAAACAAAAGTAGTTATTGCCTCCTTAGTTACTGAGTCGTGTGGTCAGGCCTCGGAAGGTATGGTTACAACCTGAGTACAGGGAAAATGGCAGCGAGCTCTGTGTGCTCAACAGTTTTAGGCAACCTGAGGAGTTCCTGCCTCCTCAGGAAGTGGTCATGGTCTTCAGTTGGCTCTCAGCCAATGAGATGTCAGGGTTCAAATCTCAGGGAGCGGTTAGAAACACAGTGAGTGTCCTCTGAGGGAGCCCAGGAAATGCTTCCCCCACCAAGGCGAGGCTCAAGGCTGTCTGAGGAAGGTGTGAATTAATAGTGAAAACTGGTTGAACTGGTTTCAGCTTGGGCTGGCAGGCCTCAAGTTTTATTGCCCATTGTTTGGAGGTCAGATCTCAGGACTTCACACCCCAACAGATGTTTTCCACCTGCATGTCTTTTGTCCACTTGCATGTGTTTTGTTAAGTTGCTGTGCGTTGAGCTCTCAGGGCCACCGTAGTTCCCAATGTGAACAGAGTGGAAAGAGTTAAACAAAACCAGGAAGTGGAGCAGAGCAGCAGGGGAGGGGCCATCACCAGCGTCATCATGCTGAAGTGAAACTCAACGAGGAGAGTCACAGTTTGCTCGTCACTTCAAGCTGCTGCTTCTAAACCTCTCAAACTTCACAGGTAAATTTAAACCTTTCTTTAAATCTATAACAGATTATTCAGCACAGATATGAGTTATAACTGCCTCCCATGTGTTTGTCCAGATATGGCTTCAGCCAGCTCTCTGCTGTCAGAGGAGAGGTTACTGTGTTCCATCTGTCTGGACGTGTTCACAGACCCAGTCTCGATCCTGTGTGGACACAACTTCTGCAGCTCATGTCTCCACACGTACTGGGACAGCGGAGACACTTGCCAGTGTCCCATGTGCAAACGGGAATTCTCCACAAGACCTGAACTTCAAGTCAACACTGTCATGTCAGAGTTAGCTGATGAGTTTAGGAAGTTGGTTCAAGTCAAAGCCTCGACTCCAGGCCCACAGCTTCCGGCTGTTGACGTTCTTTGTGACATCTGCTCTGAGATAAATGAAAAGGCCGTTAAATCTTGCCTGACTTGTCTGACTTCTTTCTGTGAGTCACACCTGGAGCCGCATCGGAGAGTTGCTGGGCTCAAAGGTCACACATTATTAGAGCCAGTGAAGAATCTCGACGACAGGATGTGCGAGACACACAACAAGATGACCGAGCTGTACTGCTTGAAGGAGCAGGCCTTCATTTGCTTCCTGTGTTTGAAAGCTGATCACAAGGGTCACAAGGCCGTCCTCCTGGAGGAGCAATATGAAAAAGTGGCAGCAACAAAAGATGAGGCACAGGCAAACATGCAGAAGTTGATACAGACACGGATTGAGAAGATAGCGAAGGTTGAAAAATTACTCTATGTCAGCCAGGTAGATTCTGAAAAGGAGGAACAAGCCGCCGTGCAGGTGTTCACCGAGTTGATCCAGTCCATTCAGGCGAGCCAGGCCGAGCTGGTTGAGGCGATCCAGCAGAGGCACAGAGGAATAAAGCAAAAGGGTGAAGAGTTTCTCAAAGAACTGAGGAGGGAAGTGACTGAGCTCAAGAGCCGAAGCAGTCAGCTGGAACATCTGTCACAGTCACAGGATCACTATCATTTCCTCCAGAGCTTCCCCACCTTGTCCAAACCTCCACACGAGAGCTGTCCAGACACAGACCTCGGCCCTGACCTGTCTTTCCAGGACATGCAAGGACACCTGACTCGGCTGAAACAGAGAGTCGATGAAATAATGGAAGTGCTTCCTGAGATCAGAATGAAAAGAATGAAAAGAATGAGAGAGCACGCAGTCGACTTGATCCTTGACCCCGACACTGCAAATGACTCACTTGTCATAAGCGAAGACGGAAAACAAGTAACAGTAAAGGACAACATTAAAAAGGTCAAAGTTAAAGACAATCCAAAGAGATTTAATGCATTTTATCAGGTTTTGGCAAAAGAGGGATTCACGACAGGGAAGTTTTACTTTGAGGTGCAGGTGAAAGGAAAGATACGTTGGTACGTTGGCGTGGTCAGGGAGTCGGTGGATAGAAAGAACTGGACAATTCTGTCAGTTGAAGATGGATATTGGTGCCTTGCATTGTATGATGGCAAATATGAAACAACTGCAGACTCAGAACCTATAATATTGAAAGAAGAGCTTCAGAAGTTGGGCGTCTTTGTAGACTACAACAAAGGTGAGGTGTCTTTTTACAATGCAGACTCTAAATCACTCATCAGTTGTATCACAGGCTGCTGCTTTACAGAGAAACTTTATCCGTACTTCAGCCCTATGTGGAATTATAATGGAACAAACTCCGCCCCTCTCATCATTACACCTGTACCTCAAACTCACTAGTCCATCCGTCCCATTCTGGAGAACGTGAAACCCATGAAAGTCAAGTGGGAATTTCTTTAAATTCGGTACAAACATTCACTTGGAATCCAGGATGAACTGGTTAGAATCTGGTAGCCAAAGGTCAAAGGTCATGGTGGCCTCACAGAACAACAAATGAGAAAATGTTGATTATTTATCATTTTGAATCAAAGATCTATTGATGAATTACATTGGTCAAAGGTCACAGGGACCCCATATAAATCTGAAAAAAATGTATGCATGTTCCTAGTTATTGTTACTGTCTGATCCTTTTATATAAGAATGGTAAAGTTTACTGTCATAATGTGGTGTTGGTTTTAATTCAAGTATTTTATCAAGTGTTTCAATCGTTGTAATATTTACATAATAAACTGAATATATACAGATTCTGTTGTGTCATTCTTTCATGTCACAGCTCAGCTGGATTTATATATTAAAGACTAAATAGTTCCTCTAGATAGATAGATAGATAGATAGATAGATAGATAGATAGATAGATAGATAGATAGATAGATAGATAGATAGATAGATAGATAGATAGATAGATAGATAGATAGATAGATAGATAGATAGATAGATAGATAGATAGATAGATAGATAGATAGATAGATAGATAGATAGATAGATAGATTACTTTATTCATCCTCGAAGGGAAATTAAGTTGTCGAAGCAGCCGGTATATTTGAATACAATAAAATACAATACAATAGAATAAAATAAAAAATATTGAGGTAGAAAGAATAAAAAACAGAAGCACAAGATAAAATAAAATAGGTAGATAAGGTGCAGTGGCAAGATGATGGTAATAGTACTGATGATATGATGGTAATGTTATTGTTAGACAGTATATAAGAATAGTACAGTATATATAGTATATAATATAACATAGTATATATTTATATATGATAGTAATTATACCAATATAAAAGCAGTATATCGTAATAATGGCAGCAACAGTATACATAATAATAATAGTAATAGTGATATAATAATATTAATTATAACATGTACACATGTATTAATATGTGTATATAGACTTATGTATACAAAGAATATACAGAGAGTATGATATAATATATGATGTATAGTAGAGGTATGAATATGAATATAAGTATTTGACTATACAATAGGTAATATAATATACTATGAGTGTAAGAATATGTAGACAGAGAGTGCAAAAGACAATATTATTGTATAAAATGATATATAATATCAATATGGTTTATATGAACACATATCACATATGATGAAGTAAGTGTATATGGAGCGGAGTGTTGTACAGGTACACAGTGCAAGGAGACAGGTTTAGTGCAGTTCTGTGATGGTGGCTCTGACAGAGGGGGAGGAGTTGAACAGTCTTATTGCAGTTGGGAGGAACAATTTCCTGTATCGTTCCTTCGAGGAGCGGGGGGGTTGAATGAGTCTGTGGCTGAAGCTGCTCCTTAGCTTGTCCAGGGTTTTGTGGAGGGGGTGAGAGGGATTGTTCATGATTGCCAGCAGTTTTGCCAGCATCCTGTCCTCCACCACCTCCTCCAGGGTGACCAGCTTAGAGCCAACCACAGACTTTGCTTTCCTTATAAGTTTTCTCAGTTTGTTGGCGTCCTTTGCCTTGATGCCCGCACCCCAGGACACCACAGCAAAGAAGATGGTGCTCGCCACAACAGACTTATAGAACATCTGCAGCATCTTGTTGCAGACATTGAAGGACCTGAGCCTCCTCAGGAAGTAAAGCCGGCTCAGGCCCTTCTTGTAGATGGCCTGTGTGTTGGTGGACCAGTCCAGTTCTACACAAAGGATTACAGTCCGAGGCCCCCAGTGTTTGGAGCAGATCACAGGTTCAGTATTTTGCACTGAGATAAATGTCAAGGGGCCTAAACTACATCTCATTACAAGAGATCTGTCTCAATGATCGTGGAAAATCTATTAAACTGTAAACGTTTTTTAATTCATTTTTATAAATAATAAACTTTATTTCTGCAGATGTCTACTGTTAACCCTCGGAGACCCACTGGGCCGTATACAATCTCTAATATCATGTTGTCTTTAGACAGAACTGACTCCTCTGGTCTGAGCTGGAGACATGTCGTGTTTTCCTGTTAAACTGAATAAACAGCACCAACAAGCAAGCCCCTGTTCACATGTGGCTCCAGAGCCGCGGGTTGTCGACCCCTGTGTGGAACCGAATTTGTAAGATGTATTGGACGTTTTTGTGTCTCCTATGACAGGGGTTTTCAACTGGTTTTGTCCCAGGGACCATTCTGACTAGAAAGTAATCCGCGGCCCGCTGATGTGCCTACGCACGCGCGTGCCTAAGGAGGTTTTAACATTTGGTTTTCCATGTTGGTTTTATTTAAAATCCTCAAACAAATCCAGAAAAATCGGTGTAAAAAACAACAAAAACGGTTGATTTTCAGTGCTTAAGAATTGAAAACAAAATTAAAATGCAGTTTGTAGTTGTACTGCATCTCAGAACCATATGAACATCAATATATAACGTTCATGACTTAAATGTACAGACATGTAGCTGACATGTTGAGAGAACGTTAAAGTAACGGTGATCGATAACAATCAACATAAACTGGGTCTACAACTGAAGAGGGAAGATGACAAAGTAATGCAGAATATGTCACAAATGATAATCATACAATATAACACAAACAATTGAGGCCTACTTAAGTTTAACCTCATGATCACCAGCACATTTATATCATTTTAGACATTTTTTTCTTATTTTAGATGTTTTTCACTTTATTCAAGTTATCTGGAAATGTGTTGAAATTTCAAAGCGAATTTTGCGTACCCCCTGCAATGCCGTCGCGGACCACCAGGGGGCCGCGAACCCCCCGGTTGAAAACCCCTGTTTTAACAGACACCTCAATGTGCAATATATACATATATACAACAACAAATTCAAAATAGAATAAAATTAAAAAGTGCATGAGGTAAAAAAAGAATTTAAATTTAAATATTCAAAAAGTACATTATATATTTTAGCAGCATAGTCAATTTGTATGTGTACATGTATTGTACTATTGGCAAACATTATATTTAAAATGATTCTAGTGGTGTTTTCACTACCTGTGTTTAATCTAACTTGTAAGAA
The DNA here is from genome assembly GCF_963576545.1 of Limanda limanda. NCBI lineage: Eukaryota > Metazoa > Chordata > Actinopteri > Pleuronectiformes > Pleuronectidae > Limanda > Limanda limanda. The sequence continues at coordinate 3,494,391 of NC_083640.1, forward strand.
TTGTTGTTTTCTTTACACTAGAATGGTCCCTTTATATTAAAATACTATATATTTACATCAGGAGCACTTCGTCTCAAGTTCACTGAAATGCAGATCCTCAAATCCTGCATTTCTGTGTACTTGTGTATTTCCTCATCAGGGAACGTCAGTATTAAAAGCTCAGTGTGTAAGGTTTAGGTGAAATGGATCTAGAATAGAATGGAAACCTCAATGTGCAATATATGCATAACAACTAAATAGAATAAAATAATAATAAAAATAAAAAGCTTATGAGGTAGAAAAAGAAGTCAATCAATCAATCAATCAATCAAGTTTTATTTGTATATATTCACAAATCACAATTCGTCTCATAGGGCTTTAACATGGTGAGACATCCTCTGTCCTTAACCCTCAGCAAGAGTCAGGACAAACTACTAAAAACCCTTTTAACAGGTAAAAATATGTAAAAACCTCAGAGAGTCACATGTGAGGATCCCTCTCCCAGGACGGACAGAAGTGCAACAGATGTCAAGTGTAGGAAAACATCATCAGGATTAAAGTTTTTAGCAGCATCGATGAGGGTAAACATTTTGAAGGATAACTTCAATACTATATATCAAGCAGTCCTGCTGCATCATAGTCTCTGGTCAGCAGCCAGCAAGATCACGATCCAGCATCAGGACCGGATCCACTATAGTCCACAGTCATTGTCCACTGCCGCCAGTTAGGATCCATCATCAGCCGTCGCCTCGGTCGTGGTCCAGCACCATCCGCTGCCAACGTGATAAAGGATCCTCCATTACCACTACGACCAGCCCACACGATACAGAATCCACCAAACTGGATCCACCATTGCGACCTCTGATGCGCGATCCACAAATCGTAATCCATGGTGCGCCCACAGCAATTTAAATATCAAAAACAGTACAGCAGATATTTTAGCAGCATACTAAATTGTACGAGTTGTTCTTTAACCTAGAATGGTCGCTTTATATTTAAATACTTTATATTTACATCAGGAGCAGGTCGACTCAAGTTCACTGGAATGCAGATCCCAGAATTCTGCATTTCTGTGAACTTGTGTATTTCCTTATCAGGGAACGACAGTATTAAAAGCTCAGTGTGTAAGATTTAGGTGAAATGGATCTAGAATAGAATAGAAACCTCAATGTGCAATATATACATATATACAACAACAAATTCAAAATAGAATAAAATAATAATAACAGTAATCGAATTGAAATATTAAAAACAGTTCAGCAGATATTTAAGCAGCATAGTAAATTTGTATGTGTACATGTGGTTTAGTTTAGTATTTGAACTATTGGCAGACAATATATTTAAAATAATCCTTGTGTTTGATCTAAATTGTAGGAATTGTTGTTTTCTTTACCCTGGAACGGTCACTTTATATTTAAATACTTTATAAATACTTTATATTTAAATACTTTATATATACGTTATATTTAAATACTTTATATTTACATCAGGAAGCAGGTCGTCTCTACGGAGGCAGCCATGTTTTTTTACTGAGGAATGTCAAGAGGAAACAGACTCAGGAAGCTCAGTGGAAAAATTACTAACAATTTTTGAAACTAACAATTTAGTAGCACTCAAATGGCACTTGCTTATAGCATTTTGGAGTTTTGCTTTATTTTTGAAGAAATTGTACTTTCTTGATTCTTGTTGGTCTTGGTTTGTTCCCTCGGGGTTGATGCACTTATTGTAAGTCGCTTTGGATAAAAGCGTCAGCTAAATGAAATGTAATGGACGTTATGCAGAATCCTCAAATTCTAAATTTCAGTGAACTTGTGTATTTCCTCATCAGGGAACGACAGTATTAAAAATGTCGGTGAAAAGGATCTAGAATAGAATAGAAACCTCAATGTGCAATACATACTTATAACAACAAGTTCAAAATAGAATTAAATTAAATTAAAAACTGCATGAGGTAGAAAAGAAGTGGAATTTTAATATTAAAAACAGTACAGCAGATATTTTAGCAGCATAGTAAATTTGTATGTGTACATGTTGTGCAATTTAGTATTTGTACTATTGGCAGACATTATATTTAAAATTATCCTATTGTTTCATCTTAACTGTACGAATTGTTGTTTTCTTTACCCTAGAATGGCTACTTTATACATTATAAATACGTTATATTTAAATACTTTATATTAACATCAGGAAGCAGGTCCTCGCTACGGAGGCAGCCATGTTTTTTTACAGGAGCCCAGACTGGACAAACTAAAACCCCTTTTGAGTTTCTATGACAACTGAAGCTGCCACAGGTTCTCTGTCATGTTTGCAGCTGCAACCTGACACTTCACCACTAGATGTCACTCCATTCTTCACACTGATCCTTTATGACATCAGTGTCCATAACTTTTAGCTGTCCTCTGGAAACACTTCCGTTGTCGTTTTCTGTATTGCTGCACGTTTCTGTAATATGTTGTGTAGTGTTGTGTTGTGAAATTGATGAAGATGTGTTGTGCAATAGGAGTAGACTTGATGTTGGCTAATTATTAATAATCATGAAATATTATTGTGTGTGTGTGAAATAAAGTTAATGTTATTTAATAATTCATCATTTTAACAAACTCCAATATTTCAAAGATCACAACCGCAGCAGCATTTATCACAATTTAGAACACACATGTAACCTCTGGTCCATCTATGTGTATCTGTGTGTGTGTGTCTGTCTGTGTATGTGTCTATCAAATGTGTCTCTGTGTATGTTTGTGTGAGAGAAAGAGGGGGAGTGGCGATGACTCAGTCACGTGGTGACGTGGTCTTGTCATATCTAAGATGGCGGCAGACAATGATTCACCGAAAAACTCTCAAAATGGTGGTGACTACAAAACAAAATGGCGGAGCCGCTTTGGAAGTGAGAGCCAGAATGGGAGGAGAGAGAGAGAGGAGGCGTGGCAATAATATACTCTCAAAATGGTGGTCTAACTCACGTTATTCAAAATGGAGCTTATGTTAATGACACCATGTGGCCGGAGCTCACAATGGTGGTCACCACATGAATTACACAAAGGGATTTTCAGACAAGAGAATTCTTTATCTCTGCTTTGGGCCGAATGGCTTCCAGATGCGTTTAGGCCCTCTAAGTATAGATTTAACTATGTGAAGTGTATAAATACAGATCGGAACGTGTGTGTAAGCAGGTTCAGGAGAAGAGAGAGAGAGAGAGAGAGAGAGAGAGAGAGAGAGAGAGAGAGAGGAAGCATGCAAGGAGAGAACAAACTCTTAAAAACACCGTTAGAGACAAGTTTAACATTTACTTTACAACTCAGCACCCAAGCGGCGTTGTGTGCTGAAGTTTGACCGGTAAAGTCTCTGTAAAGTTGTTCAGACGGTCATAGTGCAGCCGGAGACGCTTCGTCGCGGCGCTTAAACACTGTAACACACGGCCGTAACCAGAAACCGGAAGTGGCGACTCGCCGCGGCTAACAATAAAGACACGGAGGTCTTATAACAAATACACTCAAATAAGACAATACGCTAAGTGTTAAACTAGTGTCTGCCCAGACAATATAAGCCTCTTACTGTAACCATAGTTTCGTGGGGTGCATGCGCGTTGGCGCGAATATCCCGGAAGTTCAGTGAATAGCTCGTAGTCTCTCAGGCGGGCTCCCGTGAGCCCCGCAGCTGGGGCCAATAGGAGCGGATTCCTCGTGCTCCGTGACGGGATGAAGCTTCGTCTTCTTCTGCAGCAGCGGAGATCGTGCTGCTTTACAGGAACGTGCGGCTGCTTGTAGCCGTTGTAGGTCGTGTGGAAAAAAAAAAGTCTGTCTCACTCGTCCAGCGAGGGAATTTCCTGTTTCGGTCTTTCAAGTTAAAACAGCAAAAAGTCCTAGCAAAATAAAACTTTGACTGAGATAAAAGAAAGAAAAATGAAATTAATTAAACAAACGTCTAATCGCCCCCTTTAGCAATTAAATCATCTTGATAGACCTGGAGAGGTCTGGAGAGGTCTTCAATGCATGGTGAAAAAGCTGAAACAAAAGTAGTTATTGCCTCCTTAGTTACTGAGTCGTGTGGTCTGGCCTCGGAAGGTATGGTTACAACCTGAGTACAGGGAAAATGGCAGCGAGCTCTGTGTGCTCAACAGTTTTAGGCAACCTGAGGAGTTCCTGCCTCCTCAGGAAGTGGTCATGGTCTTCAGTTGGCTCTCAGCCAATGAGATGTCAGGGTTCAAATCTCAGGGAGCGGTTAGAAACACAGTGAGTGTCCTCTGAGGGAGCCCAGGAAATGCTTCCCCCACCAAGGCGAGGCTCAAGGCTGTCTGAGGAAGGTGTGAATTAAGAGTGAAAACTGGTTGAACTGGTTTCAGCTTGGCCTGGCAGGCCTCAAGTTTTATTGCCCATTGTTTGGAGGTCAGATCTCAGGACTTCACCCCCCAACAGATGTTTTCCACCTGCATGTCTTTTGTCCACTTGCATGTGTTTTGTTAAGTTGCTGTGCGTTGAGCTCTCAGGGCCACCGTAGTTCCCAATGTGAACAGAGTGGAAAGAGTTAAACAAAACCAGGAAGTGGAGCAGAGCAGCAGGGGAGGGGCCATCACCAGCGTCATCATCCTGGAATGAAACTCAACGAGGAAAGTTACAGGCTGCTCGTCACTTCAAGCTGCTGCTTCTTAACTCGCAAACTTCACAGGTAAATTTAAACCTTCCATTAAATCTAACAGATTATTCAGCACAGATATGAGTTATAACTGCCTCCCATGTTTTTGTCCAGATATGGCTTCAGCCAGCTCTCTGCTGTCAGAGGAGAGGTTACTGTGTTCCATCTGTCTGGACGTGTTCACAGACCCAGTCTCGATCGTGTGTGGACACAACTTCTGCAGCTCATGTCTCCACACGTACTGGGACAGCAGGGACACTTGCCAGTGTCCCATGTGCAAACGGGAATTCTCCACAAGACCCGAATTTCAAGTCAACACTTTCATGTCAGAGTTAGCTGATGAGTTTAAGAAGTTGGTTCAAGTCAAAGCCTCGACTCCAGGCCCACAGCTTCCGGCTGTTGACGTTCTTTGTGACTTCTGCTCTGAGATAAAAGAAAAGGCCGTTAAATCTTGCCTGACCTGTCTGACTTCTTTCTGTGAGTCACACCTGGAGCCGCATCGGAGAGTTGCTCGGCTCAAAGGTCACACATTATTAGAGCCAGTGAAGAATCTCGACGACAGGATGTGCAAGACACACAACAAGATGACCGAGCTGTACTGCTTGAAGGAGCAGGAGTTCATTTGCGTCCTGTGTTTGAAAGCTGATCACAAGGGTCACAAGGCCGTCCCCCTGGAGGAGCAATATGAAAAAGTGGCGGCAACAAAAGACAAGGCACAGGCAAACATGCAGAAGTTGATACAGACACGGATTGAGAAGATAGCGGAGGTTGAAGAATTACTCTATGTCAGCCAGGTAGATTCTGAAAAGGAGGAACAAGCCGCCGTGCAGGTGTTCACCGAGTTGATCCAGTCCATTCAGGCGAGCCAGGCCGAGCTGGTTGAGGCGATCCAGCAGAGGCACAGAGGAATAAAGCAAAAGAGTGAAGAGGTTCTCAAAGAACTGAGGAGGGAAGTGACTGAGCTCAAGAGCCGAAGCAGTCAGCTGGAACATCTGTCACAGTCACAGGATCACTATCGTTTCCTCCAGAGCTTCCCGACCTTGTCCAAACCTCCACACAAGAGCTGTCCCGACACAGATCTCGGCCCTGACCGGTCTTTCCAGGCAACACGAGGTCACCTGACTCGGCTGAAACAGAGAGTCGATGAAATGATAGAAGAGATTCCTGAGATCAGAATGAAAAGAATGAGAGAGCACGCAGTCGACTTGACCCTTGACCCTGACACTGCATATAAGTCACTTGTCATAAGCGAAGACGGAAAACAAGTTACAGTAAAGGACAACATTAAAAAGGTCAAAGTTACAGACAATCCAAAGAGATTTAATGCAGGTTGGCAGGTTTTGGCAAAAGAGGGATTCACGACAGGGAAGTTTTACTTTGAGGTGCAGGTGAAAGGAAAGATAAGTTGGTACGTTGGCGTGGTCAGGGAGTCAGTGGATAGAAAAAACTGGACAGGTCGGTCAGTTGACAATGGATATTGGTGCATTGAATTGTTTGACGGCAAATATCGAACAACTGCAGACTCAGAACCTATAATATTGAAAGAAGAGCTTCAGAAGGTGGGCGTCTTTGTAGACTACAACAAAGGTGAGGTGTCTTTTTACAATGCAGACTCTAAATCACTCATCGGTTGTATCACAGGCTGCTGCTTTACAGAGAAACTTTATCCACACTTCTGCCCTGAGTGGAATTATAATGGAACAAACTCCGCCCCTCTCATCATTACACCTGTACCTCAAACTCACTAGTCCATCCGTCCCATTCTGGAGAACGTGAAACCCATGAAAGTCAAGTGGGAATTTCTTTAAATTCGGTACAAACATTCACTTGGAATCCAGGATGAACTGCTTAGAATCTGGTAGCCAAAGGTCAAAGGTCATGGTGGCCTCACAGAACAACAAATGAGAAAATGTTGATTATTTATCATTTTGAATCAAAGATCTATTGATGAATTACATTGGTCAAAGGTCACAGGGACCCCATATAAATCTGGAAAAAATGTATGGACGCAGTGCATGTTTCTAGTTATTGTTACTGTCTGATCCTTTTATATAAGAATGGTAAAGTTTACTGTCATAATGTGGTGTTGGTTTTAATGCAAGTATTTTATCAAGTGTTTCAATCGTTGTAATATTTACATAATAAACTGAATATATACAGATTCTGTTTTGTCATTCTTTCATGCCACAGCTCAGCTGGATTTATATATTAAAGACTAAAGCAGTTCCTCTACACATCACACTACTCGTAGGATTACAGTCCGAGGTTCCAGTGTCTGGAGCAGATCACAGGTTCAGTATTTTGCACTGAGATAAATGTTGAGGGGCCTAAACTACATCTCATTACAAGAGATCTGTCTCAATGATCGTGGAAAATGTATTAAACTGTAAACGTTTTTTAATTCATTTTTATAAATAATAAACTTTATTTCTGCAGATGTCTACTGTTAACCCTCGGAGACCCACTGGGCCGTATACAATCTCAAATATCATGTTGTCTTTAGACAGAACTGACTCCTCTGGTCTGAGCTGGAGACATGTCGTGTTTTCCTGTTAAACTGAATAAACAGCGACAACAAGCAAGCCCCTGTTCGCATGAGGCTCCAGAGCCGCGGGTTGTCGACCCCTGTGTGGAACCGAATTTGTAAGATGTATTGGACGTTTTTGTGTCTCCTATGACAGGGGTTTTCAACTGGTTTTGTCCCAGGGACCATCATTCTGACTAGAAAGTAATCCGCGGCCCACTGATGTGCCTACGCAAGCGCGTGCCTAAGGAAGTTTTAACATTTGGTTTTCCATGTTGGTTTTATTTAAAATCCTCAAACAAATCCAGAAAAATCGGTGTAAAAAACAACAAAAACGGTTGATTTACAGTGCTTAAGAATTGAAAACAAAATTAAAATGCAGTTTGTAGTTGTACTGCATCTCAGAACCATGTGTACATCAATATATAACGTTCATGACTTAAATGTACAGACATGAAGCTGACATGTTGAGAGAACGTTAAAGTAACGGTGATCAATAACAATCAACACAAACTGGGGCTACAACTGAAGAGGGAAGATGACAAAGTAATGCCGAATATGTCACAAATGATAATCATACAATATCACACAAACAATTGAGGCCTACTTAAGTTTAACCTCATGATCACCAGCACCTTTATATTATTTTAGACATTTTTTTCTTATTTTAGATGTTTTTCACGATATTCAAGAGTAATCTGGAAATGTGTTGAAATTTCAAAGCGAATTTTGCGGACCCCCTGCAATGCCGTCGCGAACCACCAGGGGGCCGCGGACCCCCGGTTGAAAACCCCAGCTTTAACAGACACAATAAAACAAAAGTTTTTACACAAACTTGTCGGCTCAAATCCTTTCACCCCCGGTTAGAGACTCAGATCTGATCGACTTCCTGGTTCTGAAACGACTGTTTGAGAGCAGATAGGCAGATGTCATTTGACGGCTTCGTTTCTAATTCTTTTGAAGTCACTCAGACAACGAGGGGGGGGTGGGGGGTTGGGGGGGAGAACCATCTCTCTATTATGCATGTGTTGCCATTACCCGGTGAAGGGCTCGGCCTGACAAGGTGGCGTCGCCCATCATGAATTAATCACCCTGCGCTATTCATCAGAGGTGACTTTGAAATTTTTTGAAAACATCGCCTGTTTTAAATCAGCTCGACTCAATTCATGATTTATTCAACTTAAGGTTTTTTTTTTTACCCGACGCATTATCAGCCAGGCCTCGGTTTCCCTAATTGCCAAATATGTACTTCTGAAGGATTCAACACAAAGAGACAAATGGTTAAAAGGACGAAAGAAGACAAATGGAAATGTTCCTTTTTATTTCTCCTCTGAATTTACACAGCGGATCACGAGTGTTTAACTTTAATTTCCCGATAATGCTAGCGGCCCCTGACAGATTTACGCTATTACTCAGCGCCCGGTGACGGAAAGCTATCGCGGCTCAGGACAAGCAAGCCCCCCCCCCCCACCGCCCCCCTCCGCCTGATAAGACTCACTCTCAAATGAATCTGTTGCAGAAGAGGAATATTTGGCTGTCGGCTCTAATTGTAACATGTTCTGCAAGGCTGATAGTAGTGTGTAGTGTGGTGTGGACTACTAATTAAGACTGGGGGGGGGGGAGACAAAGGGAGTGTGCACAATTAAAATAAGTGCAATGAGAGGGAAGAGAGAGGGAGAGGGAGAGAGAGAGAGAGAGAGAGAGAGAGAGAGAGAGAGGGAGAGGGAAAGGGAAGGGAGAGAGAGAGAGAGGGAAGGAGATAATGGAAATAAAACGACTGGTTGGCGACTAACGTGCAGAGAAGTACGAGAAATTAAAGGTGGAGAATAAAGTGAAGACTGGGAAAATAGTGATTGTAGTAATATTACTTTACATTACAATACATTACATTACATTTAATTTAGCTGACGCTTTTATCCAAAGCGACTTACAATAAGTGCATTTAACCCCTGAGGGGATAAAAACCAAGAACAACAAGAATCAAGAAAGTACAAGTTCTTCAAAAATAAAGCAAAACTACAAAATACAAGTAATCAATAATACAAGTCTTGTTGGTTTGTAGCACTGTGCTAAGTGTCGATATGAGAATTTAGCATATGGCACACTGAGCATTATTAAAGGACGGAAGTCGGAAAAATAAATATGATCACATTTTTGTTGTTTACCTCAT